>NW_017670710.1:0-928 GCF_001879085.1 Nicotiana attenuata | reverse complement strand
AAAAGAAATGGAGGGATGACCCGCGACCCGGTCCGGTCTAGCCCGTTTTGCTTTCCCGGATTAATTTAAATTCGTTTTAAATTTCCCGCAAAAATTTCCAACAGCCATGGCTGTTCTAAAAGAGTGTCACACCTGTTCCAACAGCCATGGAGCAGGTCTATGTACTTTTTTTTTATGGGTAAGGTTTTGACATCCTCCCCCTTAACCCCCCGGCGGGGGGCAGATGGAGTATTGACGAGTTGAAAAGTTGCAAAGCTCTTCAGAGGGTCACACCTGTTCCAACAGCCATGACTGTTCTGAAAGGTTGCAAACCTCTTCAGAGGGTCACACCTGTTCCAACTGTCATGACTATTCTGAAAGGTTGCAAACCTCTTCAGAAACATCACCAAGTTGGCTATAAATAGACCTTCAAATCCCAGAATATTTACTTACGAAATTTTCTGATTATCATCTTCTTCTTCTGAACTAAAGTTCCAGTGTGTTTTGCTGCCATCGAGTGGTTCGCTGATCATCGGCGTTTTTGGTACCAACACTCCGGTGAGTTAAATCGTTCTATCCTGGGAGGATATATTCCATAACCTCGGGTACTTGAGGGGAATAATTTCCTTAAGGACACACTGTGTATTCAGTGGGCTCGATTTGTTCCTTCAACGTTTCAAAAATTATTTTGAAGTTCGAATATTATTTTTCAGAATTGTTTCTACTAACTTTCTGTTTTATTTTTCAAAAAAGATTATTGTTTTATTTACTTACAACAATACAGATAAATAACAATCTTAAGGAAATTATATTTATTATATTCTGTATTCTGTCTGAATTTTACTATTCTGATTTGAAGATATAAAAACTTCATCAGGTTATTGAAATTCAGAAAACGATTTGAAGAACATAAAAACTTCATCGTTTTCTGTAAAACAGTATATAAAAA
>NW_017670709.1:473163-483998 GCF_001879085.1 Nicotiana attenuata | reverse complement strand
AGTCGAACCTCGCCACTCAATCCGTGGCACACCCGGCATCGCCAACGTCACTGTCTTAGCATGACAGTCCAGAATAGCACGGCACGAGGATAACCAATCCTGCCCAAAATCACATTGAAATCCACTATACACAGCAACAAAAGGTCCACTCGGGTCTCCAGACCCCCAGTAGTCACCACACACGACCGGTACACACGGTTTACAACAACAGTATCGCCCACCGGACTACATACACGAATAGCCGAAGCAAGAGACTCACGGGGCATATCTAAATAACGAGCAAAATATGATGACACATAGGAAAAAGTGGAGCCAGGATCAAATAACACAGAGGCATCGCTGTGGCAGACTGAGACAATACCTGTAATTATCGCATATGAAGCAATATCATCAGGCCTAGCTGGGAGTGCATAGAAACGGTCCTGACCACCACCTGATCGACCTCCCCCTCTTGGGCGACCCCTAGATGACTGTCCTCCACCCCTAGCTAGCTGGGTGGGCGGTGAAGTAACTGGTGCTGAAGTCGAGGGCTGACTCCTCTGCTGAGATGAACCCCCAAGACGACGAGGACACTGCCTCTACATATGTCCCAACTCCCTGCACTCATAACAACTCCCTGGTGCTGGAGACGGGGACTGAAGGGAACCCCTAGCACTGGGATGACTAGCTGAAGAACCTGGCATATAAGAGCCCTGAACTGATGGAGCACGGGACGGACTCTGGGCTGGAAGAGCACTGAGTGAGGAATGAACCTGCTGAGAACTGTGAGAACCATGGCCCGATGATGCCCCACGATAACCTGGGCGAGCTGAGTAAGCATGCCTGAATGGGCGGCCTCTGCCGTGCTGAAACTAACCTCTCGAAGGAGCACCCCCAAAACTACCAGATCCCCGAGGCCTCTTGGCCTCCCTCTCCTCTCGCTCCTAGCGATGAACTGACCAATCTCGCGAGCGATATCAACAACCTCCTCAAAAGTAGCACCTGACACCCTTTCCCGGGTCATGAGAATCTTAAGCTGATATGTGAGGCCATCAACGAACCTCCTGATCCTCTCTCTATCCGTAGAAACCAACCAAATAGTATGACGAGCTAACTCTGAGGACCTCATCTCGGACTGCATCATAGTCATATCTCCCTGTCGTAACTGCTCAAGTTGCCTGCGCAGCTCTTCCCTGCGGGACTGTGGTACATATTTCTCCAAAAAGAGAACGGAGAACTGCTGCCAGGTAAGGGGCGCCGCACCAACAGGCCTACGCCTCTCATAAGCCTCCCACCTGTTGATACCCAATTTTTCCCAAAAAATATTTTAAAATTGCATATATACCTTCAAAATCATGCATTAATAGCAATTGGTATTTTTCCATAATTTTCCTATATTTTTATTAGTTTACCCATCATTTTATTTCTATTAAATAATTGCAAAATGGAATTACAAGTGATTTCAAAAGCATTTCTCGATTTAATTTATTGTTTATGGTCCTAATAAGACCAAATTATTTCATAATTAGCCAAATTGGCATCTTTTGGCTATAATTGCAATAACTTTGCAATTATAGCCCAAGCATATAATTTTGTACTATTTTTACCAAAACTTAGCCATTTGTATTTTTAAATATTAAATAATCATTTAAAACTATTTTCTGTGCATGAAATTCATTTTTAATAATTATTAGCTATTTTGTAAATTATTTTGATTAATTTGAATTGGGTATTTAACAAATAACCTAATTTTATTTCAATTTTAGCCTAAATTAAACCAGCCCCAGACCAAATTAAATCAGCCCAATACCGCAAAGCCCAATCCACTATCCTACCCGACCCAATCCCTGTTTAATCTTAACCGTTGATCAATGGACCAGATCCGTCCTTGCCATAATTAACCTAATAGTCTACCCCCCCAAACCCTCATTCTCTCATCACTCTCCGCCGACACACCCTCTCTTTCTCTCTCAAGGTCTCTCTACTAAACCATGGCTCCTATTCGCCGGCCGTTGGCTCGCCGGTAATAATGGTGGTTCCACCACCACCCCTAGCCTCTATGGCTTCCCCCATGCTGGATTCTTGCTACCCTGAGGTCCTCAAGGGACCAGCGACTGTTCAACTCACACCTACGGTCTGTTCTTGCCATTCTCAGGTCACCTTGGCCCGTCTGAGTAAGACCTTTCTATTTCTCCGTCTAGATCCACGGCTTCTAAGCCGGAATCTCTCCATCTCTGGGTTATCTCTCTCTGAAACCCTAATTTATCTCTTGACTTCTTAGATCTGTAACAGATCTAAGAGTATTCCGAGTTGTTTTGCTATTTTTTATGATAATCTCTCCGATTTTTCAAAAGCCCCTCTTCGTCTTCAAAGCTAAGGTTTCTTAACCCCTTTTCAAAATGACTTTTCCTCTGATTTTCAGTATTATTCTATGATTTTTACTATGTTTAAACGGTTTATTCAAGTTGTTCCTTTTTATCTGATTCATTATGTTGAAAACCCTAATTCTTGGTCTTAATCTTAGGTTCTGAGAACTGTCCTTGCTTGTTTGTTCGTTTAATTTGTTCGCATATCTGTTATTCATGAATATGTTCTATGTTTCTATGATTTTTACCCTATTATGCTCATTAGGGTTTCTGATTTTATTCCTTCTCGCCTATACTGTGATTATCTTGTTTATTTACAACAATTTGTGTTAATTCCCCTTAATCATTACTACTCGTATTTGAATCCCTAATTTCCTGTAATTGATACCTTTCACTAATATCTTATGATGATCTCCTTATTGATTTCAACCTCTAAATATTTTCTTGCCTTATTTTGTGGTTGATTATGCTGTCAAATTGATTCTTAGACATTTTTCTTAATTAGAATTTGTCGAACCTAGCCTCTATTACATGCTCTGTGCTATGCTTATTTCCTTATGTGTCATGTTCAGTCTTACATGATTTCATTCCTTATTTATCACATCTTATTACCGTTTGAATTTTAACTCCTTAACTAAAGGAAGTACTTATACTGATTTGATACTAATTGATACCTAGTTCTATAATTACTATACAATTGCGATTCTTACCTTATTTTACCTAGTTTCGAACTACCATATATATGCTCTCTCATTAACAGTCAACAGACACGGACATTGGTTCAAAATCTCTCTCTCACACACTCAAAACTTTCTGTTCTCTTTCTGTGTTACTACTATTCCGTATTAGCCGGCTGCAAGCCAAGGCTAATTATTGTGCTCTCCTATTCTCCACTTTGTGTTTACTATCTCTATACTGGTATGTCCTGACTTCAATTCAAAGTATCAAAGACAACATGTTTCTTTTATTACTTCAATTTATCCTGTTTCTTGTTTGTTTTCACTTATGGTTTTGTTGTTCAACTTGCAACTAATATGTTTACTTCATTGCTTTATCAGCATGCTTCTGAATTTGTCCCCTCCCTTAGACTCCGCATGTTTATGAAATGTTATTCCCCTTCTAGTATACCCCAATGTGGCTCTTCCTTACTTATGTTTCTCTGATTTCTAGCATGAACCTTTCTGTGCAAAGTAGTTGGCTATCCTTAAGTTACCTAACTCTGTGTTAATTCTGAAGTTCGTTAACCCCTTAGCATATTTCTGATTCTGTACTTAAGCGCTCCTGCAACTATGTGTTTACCTATGTGACCTATGTGTCCCCAAATCCCATTACCCCTATTTGTGGTGGCTGAACCTACCTTAGTTCTATGTTCCTTGGTTATGTATGAATCTGTTTTGGGTGCTGTATTTTGACTGTTGCTTATTACTCTACTCTCTTTTCAAAGCTGTCCTATTGAATAACTCCCTCTGTTGTTTTTACAAAACTATTTCAAACAAGTCTCTTTTCAAACTGTTTTCTGGTTTAAATCTTTTCAAAACTATGTCAAGCACTCTCACATCTACTCTTAGGTTTTAAGTACTGCCCCTCTAATGTGTGACTGCTTAGGGATCCCTATGAGATCCCTCTGAACTCTTATACATTAGAGCTGGCCCTTCCACACCGCACTTACTCAACTATGATTATGAAATCTGGGTGTGAGCACTGCCCGAGATCCCTTGAGGTCCTTTGGGAACTCTGACACACCCGGATTATGTGAAAGGCTGTGAGGCAATCTGGTATCGGAAATTCTAGAAATCTGGGCCTGTTTTCAGGCTCTCTATAGTGTAACTTCTTATTTTCTTTTCTACGTATGTAATTCATTTCAATACTGGTTTGTAATAATTATTGTAAACGAATATTGGGGTTGGCTAGTAAAAAGGGGAGGGTAGTTATATATGTTATCAATATCAATGGGTAGAAACCATGCCTTAGGTTTACATTTCCTATATGCACATTAGAATCCATGTCTAGGACCAACACATTCAAAGCATGTCATGCATTAGATATCATGTTTTAGGTTTACTGCTTTAGCATCTCATTTGACCTTATTTATCACTTAGAAACCCTGCTTCTAGGCTAAATAACAGCATTAACACAAAACTGTTACTCCTATGCATCTGGAAATCATGCTTAACAATGCGGTAACTCTCTGTGCATTTAGAAGTCATGCTTTAGGAATTCTGCATATCCTGAAATCATTCTGCATTTTATATGTGCATACCCTGTTTTAGGATCTCGTTTGTACTCGCTCAGTCACACTTAGTTTAAACCACTGGTTATGAAAGATGTAAAAACAATGATATATTTATCCGGTTTAAGTAAAACTGGTCATAATCCCTGTATCTTTGCAACACTTAGAACAACATGCTTTAGGTAAAATAACTTCTAAACTGTTTTAACAATTCTGGTAACTGTTGTGCATTATCCTATGCCTAGGCAAGCCTTAGGCAATCAACCTCTATAAAACTGGAAACTGTTCTTTGTGTTTACTGCTTAATGGTTAACATGCTTAAAATCAGTAGGCAAACTGGTTAGGGCCCCTGTTTCTGAGTTCATGAAATAAATCTGCATGTCTCTTGTGTTCTGATACTCACCTAGACATCATGCCTTAGGATCCTGTTTAATAATACTGCCTTTGTTTGTGTTTGAGTCATGCTTTTTACATGTATTATCTGCGGAGGTAAACTTGAGCCTCTTATTTGCTCCTTTCTGCTTTTATTTGCTAAAGTCCTATGTGTTCTTTCTTGTCGCCTTAGTATTTTCTCCTTTAAACCTTAGGAGTCTGTCTAGAACTGCCTATAGGTAGAGGTCCTAATTTCCTCCAGCGCCATTAAGAAGGGACAGGTAACAACACGCATAGAAATCCCTAAATAACATTCTCTTAATAACCGCTAAGGGGGTGGGAAGGGTAGATATGGATATGATGACTACGCATTAATGTCACGTGTAGCCCCTCATTGAGGAGTGTTTACCGGGCATTGCGTGGGGTGATCCTGTAGGCTAACCAACCTAGGACCCCTCCTTCCCAAATTCCCTTTGTCTAAAACTTTACTCTTTTTTATGTACACAACTTGTTCAAAGCCTTTGTCTTATTATTTGAGTCATACAATGTCCAACATGCTTTATTTGCAATTATATGTTTCAACTACTTGTTTGTTAAAGGACTAATTCATAGTATAAGTTCGGCCGGGACCCACCGTTGTGGACCGAGAGGGGTGCCTAACACCTTCCCCGCAAGGTTATTTCGAGCCCTTACCCTAAATCTCTGGTAATGCAAACTAGTCTAAGAGTTAATCGCTCTAGGTGCCCTAACGCACCATAATCCGTTAGGTGGCGACTCTCCAAAATCCCAAAATCCCAAAAGGAAACGAGTCGATTCCCCCATGGAATGTCGAAATCCGAACTTTCTCCGCGAGGAGGAAAAAAAGGGGGCGCGACACCACCACTACTATGCTGGGGATGTTACTTAGGCTCTTACCATAACGAACTTATTTTTTTATGAATTAGTCCAAGCATGCTTTATCCCGTACCCTTTCCTCTTATTTGAACTTAACTGTCTATTTTCTTTTAAGCATTTATGATTTTTTATTCCTGAAACTGACTTGTTTCCTTGTTTTCTTTTCCGTAATTGTCTTTCAATTATTTAAATACCGCATTTATTTTTCTACGTGCAAATACTTGACTACATGTTATTAATTTCTGCATAAATCATGCACCACATCATATTCCACTCGTGCGTATCAAATCCTATAGCAATGCTTGATGAGTGATTGCGCCCTTCCTATTTATTACCCTTAAATTCGGAAAGGCTTATTTGCGGTAAAACTAGTCGATCAACGGTGCAGTCGACGGTTCCGTGCCTTTCCCCCTCAAGTTGTCCGCTTGAGGGTACCAGTCTAAAACCCCATAGTAACCTTACTCTGGTCAAAATTGTGCATGCATCATGGTCAAACCTAGTCGGATCAACTATGTTGTCCACATAATGATCCTTTAAGAAGAGCCTTATCCAAAGTCCACCGGGGTTTCCATAATCCCAACGAACACAACCACGTTCTGTGCATTAATTTGGAGAACTAAATGCCGATATGCTGATCATGAATGTATAAATAGTCGAGTCTGGTGGGGGAGAAGGGCCTAACATTTTTGTTTTGCAGAAAATGAGGCATGAAGTCCCCAGGTTCGGCATGGTCGGTAGCATACCTTCACTATTGCTAGATTGGTGGAGAGGTCTTCCCTTGAGTCTGCCAGAACGATGAAGGGAGTAAAGGAGGACATCTGGCCAGAGCATACTTGCTGCTGGGTCTGCGCGAGCTGGGAGACCTGTACCTGTACAATGGAGTCAGGAAGATCGAATCTGGGGAAAGTCCTTCTGGGACCAAATAGGCTAGATTTACTTGCTTTCCTAAAATGTAATAAGGCCAAGTGCCAGAATTGACTTATCTTTTTTTTTTATCATCTTAGTGTCGTTTTGGGATTTGTCTATTTTTATATTATGAAATGAGGCATTTGTTGGCATCTAAAGTTCTCCAAATCTATTTGTCACTAGGCCTACCTCGGGCACAACGAGGCTCCCAAATTAGGACACGAATTTACATTCCCGTAATATGTGTTTAAATACTGCAAACATTTCAGAATCCTTACTGATTTGTTCACCTTTTGTTTTCTCCTTTATTTTGACTATTCCCATCCCGTAAGGTTGGTTCGCACATACTGGCATCATAACCATACCTAAAGGTCCTCCACATCCTCCTCTTCCAAGTGATCCTAAAAGCAAAGGAAAAGTCAGAATAAATGATACAATGCAGTGCGATAATTGAGGAGGAGGAGGAAGAAGGCCTCACTATTCAGGCTGTGGAGAAGGGAGTTGTTCTCAGAAACTGGACTGCCACACCATCCCGGGCCCGCCGAGTCCCTGGGTAGCTTGGCAGATTTGATTTCTATAGCAAATCTAGGCATTTAAAATTTTCAGTAACTTTGTTTTAAAGACTTGTTTTGTTTCAAAATAAATGCTCAATTCATCGAGCGGTGTTTGTTTGGATGTTGTTTAATTTTAATCAAATGCATTTGCTCTTTATTATTCATTACTATTTTTATACTTTTCCTTCTACAGTGTTATTATTACTTTTCCTGATAAACCAGTGACTATGACATGTAATGAGGCAACGCAACATAAGGATAGTGATTCGGATGAAGAAGACGAGATACCCGAGGAAGTTGTCAGAGAGGTGGAAAACTTTCAGAATAAGCCTAAGTCCAACCTGGACGAAACCGAAGCAGTAAACTTGGGGGATGCCGAGACCGTCAAGGAGACTCGCATCAGCATTCACTTATCACCAACAGAGAAGGAAGAGTGCATCCATTTCCTAAAAGAATATGAGGACATTTTTGCATGGTCATATGATGACATGACAGGTTTGAGCACGTCCATAGTGGCTCACAAGTTACCTACCAATCCAATGTGCCCGCCGGTGAAGCAGAAACTCAGAAAGTTCAAACCAGACATGAGTTTGAAAATCAAGGAGGAGGTTACCAAGAAGATCAAAGCCAAAGTTCTCATGGCGGTTGAGTATCCAACTTGGTTAGCCAACATTGTGCCAGTTCCAAACCCTCTTTGCTTGAAACTTTATTTTCCCCTATTTTTTACAACCTGCTTAAATTCTTATTTTATACAATGCCCAACATGCTCTATTTGCAATCATTTACTTCAATTGTTTGTTTATGGACTAATTTGTGAATATAAGTTCGGCCGGGACCCACAGTTGTGGACCAAGAGGGGTGCCTAACACCTTCCCCTCGAGGTTACTTCGAGCCCTTACCCTAATCTCTAGTAATGCAAACCAACCCAAGAGTTAATTACTCTAGGTGCCCTAACGCACCTTAAATCGTTAGGTGGCGACTCTTCAAATACCCAATTCCCAAAAGGAAATGAGTCATTCCACCCCGTGAATGTCGAAACCCAGACTTCTCCTCGCGGAGGAAAAAGGGGGCGCGACAGCATGGAGACTCTGCTGGGGATATCTTTAGGCTCTTACCATAACGAACTTATGAATTAGTCCAAGCATGCCTTATCACGTACCCTTCTCCCTTGTTTGAATTTGACTGCTATTTTGAGCATTCATGATTCCTTTATTACCCGAAAAACTGACTTGTCTCCTTGTTTTTCTTTCTCAGTAATTGTCTTTTCAATTATTTAAATGTTGTATTTATTTCTTCCTACGTGAAAATACTTGCCTACATGTCATTAACTGCTGCATAAATCATGCTTCGCATCATATTCCACTCGTGCGCATCAAATCCTATAGCAACACTTTAATGAGTGGTTGCGCTCTTCCTATTTACTACCCTTAAATTTGGAAAGGCTTATTTGCGGTAAAACTAGTCGATCAGCGGTGCAGTCGACGGTTCCGTGCCTTCCCCCTCAAGTTGTCCGCTTGAGGGTACCGGTCTAAAACCCCATAGAAACCTTACTCTGTTTAAATTGTGCATGCATCATGGTCAAACCTAGTCGGGTCAGTTATGTTGTCCACATAATGATCCTTTAAGATAAGCCTTATCCAAAGTCAATCGGGTTTTCCATAATCCCAACGGACGCAACCACATTCTGTACATTAATTTGGAGAACTAAATGCCGATATGCTGATCATAAATATATAAATAGTCGAGTCTGGTGGGGGTAAGGCCTAACCCTTTTGTTATGGAGGAAATGAGACACAAGGTCCCCAGCTTCGGAATGGTTAACATACCCCCACTCTTGCTAGACTGGTGGAGGAATCTTCCATCGAATGATCAAATCAATGAATGGAAAGAAAGGGCCGTCAAGGCTAGCAAAAAGCTAGATTATCTGGAATACAACCTGTTAGAATTGGAAGGAAAAGTGAGGAAAAGAGTCAACGACTGCCAGAGCGCTGAGGGAAACGAAGAAGGACATCTGGCAAAGGCGTTCTTACTAATGAGCCTACGCGAGCTGGAGGATTTGATCAGCGAGAACATTCAACCTGGGGAAGGTCCTTCTGGTACCAAATAGGCTAGATGCCAATAGTAACTTATTTTTTATCATTATTTCAGTATCATTTTGAGATTCATCTGTTCTTACATTATGAAATGAAGAATTTATTGGCATTAAAAGTTCTCCAAATCTATTTGTCGATAGGCTTACCTCGGGCACAACGAGGCTCCCATATTAGGACGCGAATTTATATTTCCGCAATATGTGTTTAAATACTGCAAACATTTCAGAATCCCCACTAACTTGTTACCTTTTTGTTTTGTTTATTTTTTATTATTATTCCCATCCCCATAGGTTGGTTCGATCATACTGGCCTCATCGGCATATCACACCAGATCCAGAGGCCCTCCACCTCCTCCTCCTCCAAGCAACACAAAAAGCAGAGGGAAAGCAAAGATGGACGATTTAAATGGAATAGGAAAGGAAAATATTGAGAACGCAGAGACCTCTGACGGCCGTAGTACTCCGGCCCCAAATGACTTGCTTTGAGACTTGAACAAAGGATACTAGAACTACAAGGAGAACTTGAGCAGGTCCGTAATTTGGCAAATTTGTCACTCACCCTCAATGTCCCTGATATCCACCAACAGAACGCAAAGAACCCAATACCTCCTCAAAACACACAAAAGCCACAGCCATAAAATCCTACCATACCAAATTACTTCACCACTCCACCACAAAATATCAACCCATTGCCGATGCCAACTCCACCACAACAGCATCAACCAATTCAGTACCCGCTAGTCACCACTTACCACACTCCCCAAAATACACCACCACTCATTCCTGATCCACAAAACTCCACCAATGACCACCACTATACCCAAGTTCCTGGCACCCATCAGAGCAACCCCATATACGTGGAAACTATACCACAATCTACCCAACTAACTTCCTGTACACCAGAAACCACCAAAAAGGACCTACTCATTAAGAACATGGCTGAAGAGCTTAAAAAGTTAACAAGCCGAGTTCAGGGTGTTGAAGGCGATAGAGGGATAGAGGATTTGAACTATGAGGATCTGTGCATACAGCCCGATGTGGAACTGCCAGAAAGATACAAGCCTCCCAAGTTCGAAATGTTCGATGGCACAAGTGATCCCAGGGTTCATCTCAGGACTTATTGTGACAAACTTGTCGGGGTCGGGAAAGATGAAAAGATCCGAATGAATCTCTTTATGAGGAGCCTTACTGGGGATGCGCTGTCTTGGTATATCAGCCAAAATCCCAAGAAATGGTCGAATTGGGTAAGCATGGCGTCAGACTTCATGGACCGGTTCAGGTTCAACACAGAGAATGCACCTAATGTCTTCTACATTCAGAATCTCTGACATCATCAAACTCAGAGAATGGATTGAAGAAGGGATCAAGAGCAGAATGGTAACCAACTTCGAGGCTTTGCAAGCCACAAATAAAGCACTACAAGTCAAGGTGGCATAATCGAA
>NW_017670709.1:450027-472405 GCF_001879085.1 Nicotiana attenuata | reverse complement strand
TAGAATCCTTACTGTACTTGTTTAACCTTTTGTTTTTTTCCCTTTATTTTTCGATTATTACCCATACCCCCTGACGGTTGGTTCGCTACATACTGACATCATCAGCATACCTAAAGATCTTCCACATCCTCTTCTTCCAAGTGATCCTAAAAGCAAAGAAAAAGTGAGAATAAATGATACAATGTAGTGCAATAATTGAGGAGGAGGAGGAAGAAAGCCTCACCATTCAGACTGTGGCAAAGGGAGCTGTTCTCAAAAACTGGACCGCCACACCATCCCGAGCCCGCTGAGTCCCTGGGTAGCTTGGCAGAATTTATAGCTGTCTAGGCATTTAAATTTTTCAGCAATTTCATTTTTAGATTTCTCTGTTTTAAATAAATGCTCGATCCACCGAGCCAAGCTTTTGTTTGAACGATTTTTCTCAGTTTTAATTAAACGTATCTATTCTTCATCATTATTCATTACTATTTTTTATACTTTTCCCTTCTACAGTGTTATTATTACTTTTCCTGATGAACCCGTGACTGTGACATATAATGAGGCAACGCTGTATGAGAATAGTGACTCAGAGGAAGAAGATGAGATACCCGAGGAAATTGTCAGGGAAGTTGAGAATTTTGAGAAGAAGCCCAAGTCCAACCTGGACGAAACAGAAACAGTAAATTTGGGAGACGCCAAGACCATCAAACAGACCCGCGTCAGCATTCACTTGTCGCCAACAGAGAAGGAAGAATACATCCATTTTCTAAAGGAATATGAGGGCATTTTTGCATGGTCGTATGACGATATGACCGGTTTGAGCACATCTATAGTAGCTCACAAGTTGCCTACCCACCACATGTGTCCGCCAGTCAAGCAGAAACTCAGAAAATTCAAACTAGACGTGAGCCTGAAGATCAAGGAGGAAGTTACCAAGCAGATCAAAGCCAAGGTTCTAAGGGTGGTTGAGTACCCATCCTGGTTAGCTAACATTGTGCCAGTTCTGAAGAAAGACGGAAAGGTCCGAGTATGTATTGANATTACGCCTTGGGGTATATATTGTTAAGATGATGCCATTCGGCCTGAAGAATGCTGGGGCTACTTACATGAGAGCCATGACAACCATTTTCCATGATATGATACACAGAGAAATAGAGGTGTATGTGGACGACGTTATTATCAAATCCAAGAAGGCCGCATATCACATAGCAGACTTGAGGAAATTCTTTGACAGGCTCAGGAGGTACAATTTGAAGTTGAACCCCGCAAAGTGTGCATTCGGGGTTCCTGCGGGAAAGTTATTGGGATTCATTGTCAGTCGCCAAGGGATCGAGCTAGATCCGACTAAAGTCAAAGCTATTCAGGAGTTACCACCGCCCAAAAGCAAAAATGACGTGATGAGCTTCTTGGGACGACTCAACTACATCAGTCGATTCATAGCACAATCCACCGTAATATGTGAACCCATCTTCAAGATGCTGAGGAAGGATTCTAAGACGAGTTGGACCGAGGATTGTCAGAAAGCTTTTGACAAAATCAAGGAATACCTGTCTACACCGCCAGTGCTGGTCCCGCCAGAACCGGGGCGACCTTTGCTACTCTATCTATCTGTACTAGATGGAGCCTTCGGATGTGTTTTTGGACAACATGACAAGACAGGAAGGAAGGAGCAAGCCATATATTACCTGAGTAAGAAATTCACACTTCATGAAGCACGGTATTCTCTGCTTGAACGCACCTACTGTGCTTTGACCTGGACAGCCCAGAAGTTGAGGCATTATTTCTGTGCCTACACTACGTACCTCATATCCAGGATGGATCCTCTGAAGTACATATTTTAGAAGCCCATGCCTACGGGGAAGTTGGCTAAATGGCAGATACTACTGAGTGAGTTCGACATTGTCTATGTAACTCAAAAGGCAGTCAAGGGACATGCATTGGCAGATCACCTCGTTGAAAATCCGGTGGGAGGAGAATACAAACCTTTGAAAACGTATTTTCCTGATGAAGAAGTATCATTCGTAGGAGAAGACATTACCGAAGCCTATGACGGTTGGAGGATGTTCTTTGATGGAGCCGCGAATTTCAAAGGAGTAGGAATTGGGGTAGTTTTGGTATCAGAAACATGTCAACATTATCCCGTATCTGCTAAAGTCAGATTTCCCTACACCAACAACATGGCGGAATATGAAGCCTGCATACTAAGGCTCAACATGGCAATCGACATGAACATTCAGGAGTTGCTGGTGATCGGCGATTCAGATTTGCTTGTGCACCAGGTACAAGGAGAATAGGCTACCAAGAATTACAAGATATTACCATATCTGCACCATGTGCAGGAATTGAAAAGGAGGTTCACGAAGATAGAATTCCGACACGTGCCCAGAATTCAGAACGAGTTCGCCAACGCATTAGCCATTTTGTCATCAATGATACAAATCTAGATAAGAACTATATTGATCCCATTCCGGTGAGGATCCATAATCAGCCAGCATATTGTGCTCATGTCGAGGAAGAAGCAGATGAAAAGCCGTGGTTCCATGACATCAAGGAGTACTTATCAAAAGGAGAATACCCGGAGCATGCAAATCACATTAAGAAACGCACACTCCGGAGATTGTCAATTCACTTCTTCCACAGCGGAGGGAACTTGTACAGAAGAACTCCAGATTTGGGTTTGCTAAGGTGTGTCGACGCAAAGGAAGCTTCTAAGCTACTTGAGGATGTGCATGCTGGGACATGTGGTCCGCACATGAATGGTTTCGTTCTGGCCAAGAAGATACTCAGGGCAGGTTACTTTTGGATGACCATGGAGACGGATTGTATTCAGTATGTCCGCTAATGCTTTCAATGTTAAGTGCATGCCGACATGATAAAGATGCCGCCAAACGAGCTCAATGCAACAAGCTCGCGTTGGCCATTCACCGCCTGAGGAATGGTTGTTATTGGCCCGATTGAGCCCACTGCTTCGAACGGGCACATGTTTATTCTAGTAGCCATTGATTACTTCACAAAATGGGTAGAAGCTGCATCTTACAAAGCTGTAACCAAGAAAGTCGTCGCAGATTTTGTCAAGAATCGTATTGTCTGCCATTTCGGAGTTCCTGAGTCCATTATTACTGACAACGCCGCCAACCTCAACAGTGATCTAATGAAAGCTATATGTGAAACTTTCAAAATCAAGCATAAGAATTCCACCGCCTACAGACCTTAGATGAATGGAGCTGTAGAAGCCGCCAACAAAACATTAAGAATATACTAAGGAAAATGGTAGAGAATCACAAGCAGTGGCATTAGAAGTTATACTTTGCTCTGTTAGGGTACCGCACCACAGTTCGCACGTCAACCGGGGCAACCCCCTACATGCTGGTTTATGGTACCGAGGCTGTCATCCCAGCCGAGGTAGAGATTCCTTCCTTAAGAGTCATATAGGAAGCTGAACTCAACGATGCGGAATGGATAAGGAGCCGCTATGAGCAATTGGCCCTTATCGATGGAAAGAGAATGAATGCGGTATGTCACGGCCAACTCTATCAGAACAGAATGTCCAGAGCTTTCAACAAAAGGATCAAACCAAGGTAGTTCGCACCAGGGCAGTTGGTATTAAAGAAAATCTTCCTGCACCAAGATGAAGCCAAAGGGAAATTCTCTCCCAACTGGCAAGGTCCGTACATGGTTCACAGGGTCCTAACAGGAGGAGCACTCATACTTGCAGAAATGGACGGAGAAATCTGGCCGAAACCAATCAATTCAGACGCAGCCAAGAGATACTATGCCTAGTATTATTCCACATTTCTTTTCCGATGTAATTGAACTACGCTTGACATGATTCCCGTTTAAGAGGGGATACGTAGGCAGCCTTATGGGTTTGGTCATATCATAATAAAATTTTCATTTCCCCCCCAAAATCAAAAACTGGGGCAGAATTTTGAGGAAGGTCCTCAAAATTCCGGGACAAGTCCAGCCAGCACCATCACATGACAGGAAGTCAGTCATTAGTCAAGAACCGGGGCAGAATTTTGAGAAAGATTCTCAAAATTCCGAGGAAGATTCAGCAAGGTCCACCATCCGCAAACGGTTAGAGATCATCTACCAAACTAGGGCAGAATTTTGAGGAGGATCCTCAAAATTCCAACATAAGAGAGCTGCAATGCCTTTGAAATGTGTCACAGTCACTAGTTCATCAAAGTTACTTGATATATCAATACACTTCCAAAACAATTCTATTTTTATCAATGAATGCATATTTTTCGAAAATTCTATTTTTATAACAGCCAGGTGCTACCTAGGGGAATTCGAAGGAGGCTTCCAGAGCGGAGCAAAGCAAGGCCGGCAGACGAAGCAAGAACAAACCTCCCCCATGAAACTTACCATTTTTCTTTGAACGCAAGCACATTTGACGATACCATTCGTACACAAAGCAAATTCACCATCCATCCGGCCGTTAGACGCAAACATGTCCTAGATAAGATATATACTCCACCCTTATCTGTTATTTTCTCTTTGCATGAGTATAATCTCTGACTCAACATTTGCATGAGTCTAATCCTTGACTCCATATTTGCATGAAACTAAGCTCTGTCTCCATACTTGCATGAGTCTAATCCTTGACTCCACATTTGCATGAGTCTAAACCTTGACTCCATATTTGCATGAGACTAAGCTCTGTCTCCATATTTGCATGAGACTAAGCTCTGTCTCCATACTTGCATAAGTCTAATCCTGACTCCATACTTGCATGAGTCTAATCCTTGACTCCATATTTGCATGAGTCTAGTCCTTGACTCCATATTTGCATGAGTCTAAGCCTTGACTCCATATTTACATGAGACTAAGCTCTGTCTCCATACTTGCATGAGTCTAATCCTTGACTCCATATTTGCATGAGTCTAAGCCTTGACTCCACATTTGCATGAGTCTAAGCCTTGACTCCATATTTGCATGGGACTAAGCCCTGTCCCGCGTCTTGTATGCGGTTAAGCTCTACCTCCATATTTGCCTTCTCTTTGCATGAGACTAAGCTCTGTCTCCAATCCTGCATGAGTCTAAGCCCGGACTCCATACGTGCATGAGGCTAATCCTTGCCTCCTCATTTGCATCATGATAATCCTTGCCTCCCCACTTGCACGGGACTAAACACTGTCCCTTTTTGCACCAATGCTGCTCTATTTTCTACTACCATCTACTTGCTTTTCGATCGGGCTAAGCTCCGCCCTTCATTTAATTAGACTAAGACTTGTCTTGTTACATCATATTATTGCATCTCATAGGATGAAATATCGCCAATCTGTCCAAAGGCGTCATAGTCTAAAGGCACTATCCTCATAGCCGGAAGAACCATGCCATGGCCTAAGGATCTCTCGAGTCTGCACATCATTATTCAAAGGCGTCATGGTTCGGAGGCACCATTTTCATGGCCGGAGAACATCATTTCATGGCTTGCGAATCGCTCATTAAACAATTCATGGACCAGGACGTCATGGTCCAAGGACGTCATCTTTAACCGTCCAAAGACAACCTTCATGGTCCAAAGGGAATCTACATCATGTTTAAATTTTCACAAATACATTTGTAGCATCTTTTATTTGTAGGTAATCAGCAGACAACCGCTATCCTAGTAGGAGAGATCTCGCTTCAGTTCCCTCTAACCGTCCCGAACCTTAACTGTTCACCGTAGCCGCTTCTGCATCTCGTGTCCGTCCTCATAATAATTTCATCGGCATAATCCGCAGGTGAGTCCAGAACTACACATGGGCTGATTCCTGTAAAATCGGGGATATGTAGGCAAATCGAAAATCGAAGTTCGGCCTCCGTCTTCTGAAGCATCCCATTCGGTCAAAATTGGCCATCATTTCTCTACCCGAAAACTCTTTCATCCTTCCCGGGTAAAGAGGGGCAGCTGTTGATACCCAATTTTTCCCTCTATATTTTATATATGCATAAATACCTATAAAATAGCATATGTATGCATATATAAGCATACACAAGGCTTTTGTTATTTTTTTTCATAATTTTAAGGGTTTAAGTTGACTTATTTTCTCCCCTTTTATCCATAAAATTCCCAATAATTATTTCCAAAATTATTATTTTGATAATTTAGTTATTTAATTTCTATACTTATGCCAAAATATGGCTAATGTGATTTTTATGTATTTTTACAATTACATTCAGTATTTTAAGCTAAATTGCATGTAATTGCATTATTAGCCATTTTTAAGATATAATTATATTTTATATGTGTAAAATTGACCCCTATATTTTTAAAATGTTAATTATGTATTTTAAATCATTTTGGCACCTTGAATTATTTTCCAGAAATTACTTATTATTTATTAAAATTAAAATAGGGAAAAACTGGCTATTTAAATAACAGCCAATTTTGGCTTTCAATTATAGCCAAATCGGACCCCAATCCCAGCCCAATTTTATACTTAATACCCCGACCCAGATCCAATTACCCACTACCCGACCCAAGCTATTTTAAATCCTGGTCGTTGATCTTTTAGATCAACGGCCCTCATTTCTCCTTACCTTTTTAATTTCCAAACGACCCCTAACCCTACTCACTTTCCAAATCCCCGCCGCCCTCAGATGATCTCATCTTCTCTCCTCTCTCAATCCTAACCCTAGACTCCATCAAACGCCTCTCTCAATTCTTGTTGATCTCTCGTGGTCACCAGGCTTCGAATGTGTTTACTGAATTCCTAGCCTACTTATGTCACTTCTGTGTGACTATGCTCACTTTGTTTGTTTGTCTCTTGCTTCTTGCTGTCAATATGGCTAACCTTGCCCTTTGCTATGTCTGTTGAGCTCCTCTATTTATATGTTGAACATACACAATCATGACTCCCTCTTGATTGATTTTGATTTTCCTTAATTGACGGTGATTGAAAGATTTTCTTTTTTAAAGCCTTACAAGCTTTACCCCGTCTGTTTAAGCTGACTGATTTCCTTGCCATATTTGCTATGATACTTATTTCTACTGAGTTGTGTCCTTAATTAAGGCTTTATGAATTTGGTCCTAATCGGCTACTCTATGCTTACTGAACTTGATCCTTCCTTATTTAGTCATGCACTGATTTTTCTTCTTGCCTTATATGATATTGAATCCCCCCGTTTGATTTGATTCCCTTAACTTAAGGGAATACTTCCTTGATTCTCAAATTGATTGATTCTGATTTCTTAAATTAGTATACTACTATGATTTTTACCTTATTTCACTACCTACTTTCAACTATAAATACCCTAAGTCTTTCATTAACAAGACGAACACTGGTTTTCAAAAAAACTACCTCTCTTACTAGAAAATCTCTGCTCTCCTTCTCTCTTGTGCTACTTGCTACTGTTAGCCGGCTGAAAGCCAAGGCTAATCATCTGTGATCTTTGGTTCTTTCATTCTGCTTACATCTACCTTCACTGGTATGTCTTAGTTTTGATTTAAAGCTCCAACAAAATTATGCTTCTCTTATTGTTTCAATTTCTTTTATCTCTAGTTTGCTTCTACTTATGGTTCTGTTGTGGAACTTGTAGTTAAGTTGCCCTATCAGCATGTTTATTATGTCTCCTTTCCCTTTGGATTAATGTATCCTCTTTGTGTGTTTTCAAAAGCATGCTTTGTCAATTGTCTTTTATTTCTTGTGTGCTTACCATCCCATGAATCCCTAAATCCTCATCACCCTTTCTATGTGTTTGTATTTCTCCTGACTGGTGTGTGAATATGCCAGAGTCAACTATCTATGAGCATGTCCAAACCAAGTCTTAAGATCTTTGCTGGGTTTGTGCAGCCAATGTTATCGTATCCCCAACCCTTGACCCTGCATGACTACTGCATTCTGTAAACTAGCTGTGGTGTGATATTTTCTTAGGTGTTTAAGCTTGTTTAACTCCAACCTCTTTTCAAACAATCTTTATTGCTTTACTAATTGCTTTCAAAACAAACTTTCCAATATAGTCTTTAATAACCCTTTTCAACTTGTGTCCTGCACTTCACTTTACTCTTAGTCAATAGTTCTTCCCCTCTAGTATGTGTACTGCCTTGGGATCCTCTTGAGAGCCCCTCTGAACTCTGGCATATCTGAGGTTGTTAGCATGTTTATTTGATTCTTTTTTTGATCTCTCGTGGTCACAGGCTTCGAATGTGTTTTACTGAATTCCTAGCCTACTTATGTCACTTCTGTGTGACTATGCTCACTTTGTTTGTTTGTCTCTTGCTTCTTGCTGTCAATTATGGCTAACCTTGCCTTTGCTACGTCTGTTGAGCTCCTCTATTTATATGTTGAACATACACAATCATGACTCCTCTTGATTGATTTTGATTTCCTTAATTGACGGTGATTGTGATTTTCTTTTAAAGCCTTACAAGCTTTACCCCGTCTGTTTAAGCTGACTGATTTCCTTGCCATATTTGCTATGATACTTATTTCTACTGAGTTGTGTCCTTAATTAAGGCTTTATGAATTTGGTCCTAATCGGCTACTCTATGCTTACTGAACCTTGACTCCTTCCTTATTTAGTCATGCACTGATTTTTCTTCTTGCCTTATATGATATTGAATCCCCCTGTTTGATTTGATTCCCTTAACTTAAGGGAGTACTTCCTTGATTCTCAAATTGATTGATTCTGAGTTCTTAAATTAGTATACTACTATGATTTTTACCTTATTTCACTACCCTTTTCAACTATAAATACCCTAAGTCTTTCATTAACAAGACGAACACTGGTTTTCAAAAAAACTACCTCTCTTACTAGAAAATCTCTGCTCTCCTTCTCTCTTGTGCTACTTGCTACTGATAGCCGGCTGAAAGCCAAGGCTAATCATCTGTGCTCTTTGGTTCTTTCATTCTGCTTACATCTACCTTCACTGGTATGTCCTAGTTTTGATTTAAAGCTCCAACAAAATTACGCTTCTCTTATTGTTTCAATTTCTTTTATTTCTAGTTTGCTTCTACTTATGGTTCTGTTGTGGAACTTGTAGTTAAGTTGCCCTATCAGCATGTTATTATGTCTCCCTTTCCCTTTGGATTAATGTATCCTCTTATGTTGTGTTTCAAAGCATGCTTTGTCAATTGTCTTTTATTTCTTGTGTGCTTACCATCCATGAATCCCTAAATCCTCATCACCCTTTCTATGTGTTTGTATTTCTCCTGATTGGTGTGTGAATATGCCAGAGTCAACTATCTATGAGCATGTCCAAACCAGTCTTAAGATCTTTGCTGGGTTGTGCAGCCAAATGTCTATGTATCCCCAACCCCTTGACCCCTGCATGACTACTGCATTCTGTAAACTAGCTGTGTGTGATATTTTCTTAAGGTGTTTAAGCTTGTTTTACTACTCCAACCTCTTTTAAACAATCTTTATTGCTTTACTAATTGCTTTCAAAACAAACTTTCAATATAGTCTTTAATAACCTTTTCAACTTGTGTCCTGCACTTCCACTTTACTCTTAGTCAAATAGTTCTTCCCCCTCTAGTATGTGTACTGCCTTGGGATCCTCCTGAGAGCCCTCTGAACTCTGGCATACTGAGGTTGGCCTTTCCACACTGCCTGGTTCAATTCTTGGTTGCTAAGTCTAGGTGGTAAGCAATTGCGGGGTTCTTGAGGACCTTAGGGAAGTTTGATGCACTAGACTCTGATTTTGTCTATGGGATTGAGGCTCATGAGACCATTGGAGCTTTTGGGAAAACTTGGGCCTAATTGTAGGCTCCTATAGAATAGCTTCTTGATTTTCTATTTCATTTATGTAATTCATTCATCAGCTTGTAATAATTTGTAAATAGACACTTGGGGGTATTTAGTAAAGGGGTGGGTAGATGTATACTTTATGGGGTAATATGGGTAGAAATCCTGCTCTTAGGATCTTACTTTTAAATCACCCTACTTTGCGCAATAGAAACATGCTCATAGGGATTTACTCTTTGAAATCTGATTGCTTTGCCTAATGGAAATCATGTCTAGGATCTCACTTCTAATTTCGTTTGCATCAAGATAGAAATCATGTTCATAAGGTTCTGCATTTGTCATGTTAGAGACCATGTTTCTCAGGTTTCCAAACCATCATGTCTTAAATCAATCCAATTATAGATATCATGCTTATAGGACTTAATTAGGATTCAGTTCTAATAAGTCTTTTCCTCATGTTACTGCAAATTTGACCAAAACCAGTAATACGCCTAGGTACCATGCCTATAGGGATTTCTATTCGCAACTATGTATGATAATCTAATCTAATCCTAATAAATCAATTTCATTTCGCCTAGTTTACTTGTTAAAAGTGGTCTTATTAAGTATCAACATTTCCCGAAACCAGTCCCTTCGAAATTGCTTTAATCTTATTAGATATCCTGCCTATAGGTATTAAAAGGTCTATTTCGAAAACCTGTTTGTTTTCGCATTAATCTAGACACAGTACTGCATATAGGCAAGCTTTAGGGCGTTTTCAAAGACTGCATTTCCCTGAAGCTGTTTCCCCGTCGTTTAATGTTTCTGATTCTAATAACTTTTTAAAGAACCTGGCAGCTACTAGCTTACAACCTTCTGGGTATAAAGTTTGATTTGTTTCTGCACATTCACTTAGAGATCCTGCTTTAGGACTTTAAAGACGTTAATTGTGCTTGAGACGTGCTGCTCGTATGTATGTTTGAGTGGAAACTGTGAGCCTCTTAATTTCTCCCATTATGTGTAAGTCCTAATGTTTTTACCGTCGCCTTAGAATTTTTGCCTTTTAAAACCTTAAGGGTACGTCTAGAACCACCTATAGGTAGAGGTCCTAACTCCCTCCAGGACCATTGAGGGACGGGTAGCAGCACGCAATAGAGTTCGCTGACCACACTCGCTTTGCTGACCAATAAGGGGATGGGAAGGGTAGACATGGATATGATGACGCGGTGTGCTAATGCCACGCGTAGCCCCTTTTCAAGGAGTGATTACCGCATTGTACTAATGTGATCCTATAGGCAACCAACCTAGGACCTCCCTCTTCCCCAAACCCTCTTTGCTTGAAACTTTATTTTCCCTTTTTTTTTTACAACCTGCTTAAATTCTTATTTTATACAATGCCAACATGCTCTATTTGCAATCATTTGCTTCAATTGTTTGTTTATGGACTAATTTGTGACTATAAGTTCGGCCGGGACCCACAGTTGTGGACAAGAGGGTGCCTAACCACTTCCCCTCGAGGTTACTTCGAGTCCTTACCCTAATCTCCGGTAATGCAAACCAACCCAAGAGTTAATTACTCTAGGTGCCCTAACACACCTTAAATCGTTAGGTGGCGACTCTTCAAATACCCAATTCCCAAAGAAATGAGTCATTACACCTCGTGAATGTCGAAACCCCGGACTTCTCCTCGCGGAGGAAAAAGGGGGCGCGACAAAAGGTCTCCAATTTCAAGCCCTAGTTCCTCAATTTCAACCACTAATTTCCATAAATTTCAAGCTTAAATAGGTAAAAACCAACATAGAAAAAGTTTAGGGTCCAAAACCTTACCTCACGAAATCCTCTTGAATTCCCTCTTCAATTTGTTCTCCCAAGCTCAAACCCGTATGAAAAATGGTGAAAAGCCACTCAAAAATCGCGAAGGGCTAAATTTATATGTTCTGCCCCAACTAAACCGCTTCTGTGGTCGAAATCTCGCACCTCGGACACCGTACCTGCGGTCCCAGGTGCGCATCTGCGGAAATCCACTTAACCGTTCAAGGACCGCACCTGGCGATCAATATCTCGAACCTGTGCATCGCAGGTGCGCTCGAACATCCGCATCTGCGGTCCCAGCTCCTCTTCGCCCAGTCCCACATCTGCGACCCTCCTTGCGCTTCTGCGGGCCCCACCTACGGTCCCAAGCCGCAGGTGCGGTTATGATAGGAACTTTCAGCAGCTTAACTGCAAATTTCCAACTCCAAACTTCCCGTCAACCACCCGAAATCACCCTGAGGCCCCCGGGACCTCAACCAAAAGTACGGACAAGTCATATACCACTATCCAAACTTATTACAATTTCGAAACACCTAAAACGACATCAAATCAACAAAATACATCGGATTCAAGCCTAAGGTTTCCAAAAACGTCCGAATTCCGCTTTTGATCAAAAAGTCTATCAAACCTTGTTCGAATGACCTGAAATTTTGCGCACACATCGCATATTGACACAACGGAACTACTGCAACTCCCGGAATTCATTCCGACCCCGATATCAAAATTTCCATTATCAACCAAAAAAACGCTAAAAAATTCCATTTTCGCCAAATCAAGCCTAAATCTACTCCGGACCTCCAAAACATATTCCGAGCACGCTCCTAAGTCCCAAATTACCTCCCTAAGACTATCAGAATCATAAAACAAATTCCGAGATCGTTTGCCTCACAGTCAACTTCCGGTCGCTTTTTCCAACTAAAAGCCAACTTAAGAGACTAAATGTCTCAGACCTTTCCAAAACCATTCCGAATTCAAACCGACTAACCTGATACCATATAACAAGATGAACAAAGCATAAAGAAGCAGAAATGGGGAAACGAAGCGGTAACTCTCATGAAGCGACGCCGGCCGGGTCGTTACTCCTCCCTCTTAAACAAACATTCGTCCTCGAACGAGTCAAGAAACATACAGAAGCCTCAAATAGGTGAGGATGGATATCTGCTCGCATCTCCCGTCGGTCTCCCAGGTAGGCCTTCCTCAACAATCCTCTGAAGCACCTCAAAAGGCCAATGAACCAAGGACTCAATTTACCCTTCTTCCCAATCTCATAACACCCTTCATGGGTGAAACCTTCAAATAGAACTTTTTCACCAAATGTAGGACACATCACGAACTTCCTGTCAGCATAACTCTTTTGTCTGGACTGCGCTGTACGAAGCCTCTCCTGAATCACCTTCACCTTGTCAAAAGCCTCCTGCACTAAGTCCGTACCCAAAAGTCTGCGCCTCACCGGCTCGAACTATTCAACTGGAGATCTACACCACTCCCATATAGAGCCTCATATGGAGCATCTGAATACTCGACTGGTAGCTGTTGTTATAAGCAAACTCCGCGAGCGGTAGAAACTGATCCCATGAACACAAAGTCAATCAACACAGCGCGCAAACATGTCCTCAATTATTGAATAGTGTGCTCGGACTGCCCGTCCGTGCTGAGGGTGCAAAGCTGTGCTAAACTCAACCTGAGTACCCAACTCTCTCTGCACGGCCTCCAAAACTACAAAGTAAACTGAGTGCCGTCTATCTGAAATGATGGAAACTGGGACACATGCAAGTGAACAATCTCCGGCTATAGATCACTGCCAACCGCTCCGAAGAATAGGTAGTACAAATAGGAATGAAGTGCGCGGACTTGGTCAGCCGATCCCACAATCACCAAAATAGCGTCGAACTTCTTCAAAGTCCGTGGAGCCCAACTACAAAGTCCATGGTGATAACGCTCCCACTTCCACTCTGGAATATTCCATCTGCTGAAGCAAGCCACCCGGTTCTGATGCTCATATTTCACCTGCTGACAATTGAGACACCGAGCTACAAATCCCACATGTCTTTTCTTCATCCTCCTCCACCAATAATGCTATCTAAGATCCTGATACAACTCTTCGCGGCACCCGGATGAATGAAATAACGCGAGTTGTGGGCCTCCTCTTAGATCAACCTCTGAACCCCATTCCACAATTGGGCACACATACCCGGCCCTGCATCCTCAACACCCATCATCACCATTGGTCCAATCTTTGCATCGTCGTGCTGAACACTGTCCTTAAGGACCAAGCAAGTGAGGATCATCATACTGGGCTCTCTGATGCGATCAAACAAGGAAGACCGAGAAATCACACTAGCTTAAGACCCGACTGGGCTCCGAAATATCCAACCTCCCAACCGATTGGCAAAGCCTGAACATCAACTACGAGAGGTCTCTCCAACAGGAATAAGACCAGACTGCTCATACTCACCGCCTTTCTACTCAAGCGTCGGCCACTACATATGGCCTTCCCTGGATGGTACAAGATAGTAATATCATAGTCCTTTAGCAGCTCCAACTATCTCCCTGCCTCAAATTGAGATCCTTTCTGCTTGAACAAGTGCTGGAGGCTACGATGATCAGCAAACACTCACAAGACACATACCAAGTAATGCCTCCAAATCTTCAACCGCATGAACAATGGCAGCCAACTCTAAATCATGAACTGGTAGTTCTTCTTATGGGGCTTCACTGAGGAGAGCATAAGCAATGACCTACCCTCCTGCATCAACACACTCCGATACCCACTCTCGAAGCATCATAATACAGCTGTATATGAACCTGAAGTTGATGGCAAAACCTAACACTCCGAGCCGTGGTCAAGGCAGTCTTGAGCTTCTGAAAGCTCGCCTCACACTCATCCGACCACTGGAGAATGGAGCACCCCTTCTAAGTCACTTGGTCAAGGTGATGCAAAGATGAAAATCCTGAACGAACGACGCCAATTCCAAGAAAACTGCAATCTCTGTAGTTGAGGACGGTCCTGGCCTAACTCTCAACTGCCTCTATCTTCTTCGAATCAACCTGAATACCCTCACTGGACACACGTGCCCCAGAAACCCACCGACTTTGAGCCAAATTCACATTTGGAGAACTTTGCATAAAGCTTCTCTCCCTAATCTCTGACACAACTGTCAAATGCTCTGTGGGCTCCTCCTGACTACGCGTGGTATACCAGAAATATCGATCGTGAAACTATGACAAACGAGTCGAGATACGGCCGAAACATGCTATCATCAAATGCATGACGCTGCTGGGGCATTGGTCAGCCCCAAGACATCACAGGAATCATAGTGACCATATCGGTCTTAAAGCTATCTTTAAGAATAATCCGAGTCCTGATCTCAGACTGGTTGATCCCTGAACCGGAGAACAGTCTTGAAGAATACCCTCTCCTGAATGTTGATCGAATAAATCATCAATGGTGGCAGGGGATACTTGTTCTTAATTGTAACCTTTTTCAACTGCCTGCAATCAATGCAACATCCTCATAGTGCCATCCTTCTTTACACGAACAGAACATGCCGCACCCCCACGGCGAAACACTAGGCCGAATGAACCCCTTATCAAGGAGTTTCTTGAAGCTGCTCCTTTCAACTCTTTCAACTCTGATGGTGGCATACGATACGGTGGAATAGAGATGGGCTGAGTGCTCGAAACCAGCTCAATACCAAAAATCCATATCCTTGGTCCGGGGGATGCCCAACGGGTCTCGGGAAACACGTGCGAAATCCCCTCACAACGAATAGAATCAATACTAGAAACCTCTGCACTGAATACCTCACGAAGGCAAAGTATGAAAGACAACCTTTCCAACTATACCCCTAGGCTTCAAGAAACGAAATCACCTACTGGGGACAAAATCAGTCGAACTCGGCACTCAATCCGTGGCACACCGGCATCGCCAACGTTACTGTCTTAGCATAAAGTCCAGATAGCACGACATGGTATAAACCAATCCATGCCAAATCACATCGAAATCCACCATACACAGCAACAAAAGGTCCATCGGGTGTCCTAACCCCAATAGTCCACACACACGACCGGTACAGCACGGTCTAAAAACAACAGTATTGCCCACCGAGTAGATACACAAACAGACGAAGCAAGAGACTTTACGGGGCAATCCAAATAAAAGCAAATATGATGACACGTAGGAAAAAATGGAGCCAGGATCAAATAACGAGGCACCTCTGTGGCAGATTGGAGACAACCCTGTAATCACTACCGCATCTGAAGCAATAGCATCAGGCCTAGCTGGAGTGCATAGAAATGGGCCTGACACCACCTGATCGACCTCCCCTCTTGAGAGATCCCTAGATGACTGTCCTCCACCCTTAGCTGGCTGGGCGAGCGGTGAGTACCTGGTGCTGAAGTCGAGGGCTCGACTCCTCTACTGAGGATGAACCCCCAAGACGACGAGGACACTGCCCACACATATGTCCACGTCACCCACACTCATAACAACTCCTGGTAACTGGAGATGGGGTTGAAAGGGAACCCCTAGCACTGGGTTGACTAGCTGAACAACCTGGCATAGAAGAGCCCTGAACTGATTGAGCACGGGACGAACTCTGGCTGGAAGAGCACTGAGTGAGGAATGACCCTGCTGAGACTGTGAGAAACCATGGCCCGATGATTCCCCAAAGATAACAACTGGGCGAGCTGACTGAGCATGCCTGAATGGGCGGCCTCTGTCGTGCTGAAACTGGACCTCTCGAAGGAGCACCCCCAAAACTACCAGATACCTGACACTCTCCTGTGCGACGAACTTACTCAATCTCACGAGCAATAATTAACAACCTCCTCAAAGTAGCACCTGACCCTCCTCTCCCGGGTCTTGAGAATCTGAAGCTGATATGTGAGGCCATCAACGAACTCCTGATCCTCTTCTCTTCCGTAGAAACCAACAAAATAGCATGACGAGCTAACTCTGAGAACCTCATCTACTGCGTCACAATCATATCTGCCCTGTCGCAAACATCGAACTGCCTGCGCAGCTCTTCCTTGGGACTGTGGCAACATTACTTCTCCAAAAAGAGAAAGAAGAACTGCTGTGTAAGGGGCGCCGCACAATTGGCTACGCCTCTCATAAGCCTCCACCGCGGTGAAGGAAGCTCCAGAAAATTGAAAAGTAGTAATGCGACACCAGTGGTCCCCAGAAATACCTGGTGCGAAGAACTCCTCTGACACATGTCTAGAAACTCGCATCCTCGCCCTCTATACACTGAAAGTTGGAGCTAAAGTCTACCAAACCTCTCCGATCTTTGCGCAGCTGTCCTCTGGCATAACCGGAGCTACATAACCCTGAGCAGGATGCACCGGGGCTGGTGGTGCCTCCGGTGTCTGCATCCCTGAACAACTGCTCGGGTGTGCGGCGGCAGGAGTCTAAGTGCTCCCGCGTTGAGAAGTGGCTGCGGTTAGTGGAAACTGTGACCGCCTGAGCAAGACTAGTGCATACGGTCAAGATCTGAGCCAAGGTCTCCTGAAGACCTAGAATGACAATAGGCACAGCCAGTGCCTGAGCTGGTGCTGCTGGAGTCACAACTGGGACTTGATCCTGAACTGAGGCTGCTGGTGGAGTCTACAGGTGCTGCCTAGCTGTTATGCGGGCTACAACCCTGCCCTACCACGGCCTCGACCGTGTCCTCGGCCTCTAGTGTCCCAACTGGTGGTACTAGTGGTACGTCCATGCCGTGACCGGCAACGCGTGTCCTCACAATCTGTGAGAGAATAGAAAAAGAAGTTAAATAAAGTAAGAAACAAATAACATGATTCGCACGACAGGAATTCAAGAATATGAAGTTTTCCTAAGGTTCTGCAGCCTCCCGAGGATAAATACAGACGTCTCCGTACTGATTCGCGAACTCTACTAAGCCTGCTCATGACTCGTGGAGACCTATGTAACCTAGGCTCTGATTAAACTTGTCATGACTTATAAAACAGACCCGGTCGTGATGTGCACCTATCGTGAAACTAGGCCAGCCGACACAACCCCAAAACCCAACCCAACAATTATAATAAGTCATTTAAAAGTCATTAAAAGCTAAATCAAAATGTAAGGTAGAATAGAACAGTGGCGGAACAAAACACAGCCGACATCGGGTGATACAGTCATTGAGCAACTCCAAACGTAGCTCAAATTGAAAAGAACTAATTCTGAAACAAGTTTATAGCAAAGGGAATATAATTACGGTCAAGGAGAAGCACTGGGCTGCGAAGCAAGCAGCTACCTAGTCAATCCGAAAGCCGCTGGAAAAACAATTAGCACTCGCTAGCATGACGAGACTGCTGATCTAACCATAGGGTGCAGGAGATACTGTGAGTAGCCAACATCAGTAAGTAATGAAAAGTAAACGGCAGTTGGACAGTAAGAAAACACGTAACACAAATAACGCTACAAGCAAAACAGTATAAGTCTAGCAAAGTATAAAGCAGTAAAACTCGTAAAAACATTATGCAGGGAGTAAGATGAATACGCAAATCAGTAGTAATAAAAGTAAAGGAATGAGCAGGTAAGAAACCAAGTAACGCATTTGCATAACGTAGCAGATGGAAATAGTTAAGAGAGACAATGCAGTAAACAGTAAACTCGTAAAATCTCAGTTTTAGTAAAGACCTTTTTAAACACTGATTCAATAGTTTTCAAACGAGTGATGAAGCGGTAGTAAAAGTATAGAAACCGTAAAACACATCTTGGGCAAAACTGTACAATACCGCCCTGGAAAAATATAATAGAAAGCCTCGCGGCTATTACAATCACTCGTAATCAGCCTGGGCAATACATGATACAACACAACAGCTTCCTAGGCATAATACAGCGATTCACACTGGGATACTCCTACGCTCACTAGGCGGTGTACAGACTCTGGAAAAAGGGGGGCCCTTCCCCTAGTAGCCAAGCGCTATAAAAAGCCATCTCGTGGCATAACAATTCAGGCCCTCCCCTTCCGGCTCTCATATATCACACAATCAGTGTAACACGGCTGCGGGCGTGCAGCCCGATTCCATAGCATCTCACACACAGGCCTCGCGCTCACTCAGTCAGAAATTCTCAAGCCCTCGGGCAAATCAGTATCAACTGATGCTCAGCCCAAAATATCATTTAAATATTAAAAAGACGTAAATAGGCTGAAGGTTATGAAAACGTAAAGTAATCAGCATGATCTGAGTATCAAGTATATAGTCAAACAGTGAGGAATACTAGTAAAAAGCCCAAAGGGTCAAAATAGTCGACTCATCACAAGGCCCAAACAAACATTAGCCCCAAACATAGTAAATATTTTAAAATAAATACACTAACAAACATTTCCAATAAATACGCACTTTAATAGCGTACGGGATGGATCAAGTCACAATCCCCAACGGTGCACGACCCACGTCATCATCTAGCGTGTGCGTCACCTCAATTAGAAAAGATGGGGGGTGAATCGGGGTTCGTACCCTCAAAACACATTTACAATCATTACTTACTCCATCGCGGTCAAATTCTCAGCTCGCGATGCCCCTTTAGCCTCCGATCGGCCTCCGATGCTCCACAATCTATCCAAAACAGAATCTACTCATCATATTACGCTAAAGGGAACAACCCATCGAAAATAAACCATTTAACTAAGAATCCCGATAATTGACCAAACCGACCCCTTGAGCCCACGTCTCAAAATCCATTAAAAGTCACATCAAAATAGAATCTTACAGCTCTCACGAGTTCGTAAATATGATATATCCCCAAATCCAACCACAAAGACCCTCAAATTCCTGATCAATAGGTCTCCAATTTTCAAGCGCCTAGCTTCCCAATTCAACCACTAATTTAGATAAATTTCAAGCTTAATAGGTTAATAAAACCAACTAGAAACAAGTTTAGGGTCAAAACCTTGACACTCCACATCACGAAATCGCTCTTGAATTCCCTCTTCAACTTTTTCTCCCAAGCTCAAACCCATATTAGAAATAGGTGAAAAACCACTCAAAATGGAAGGGCTAAAATTTATATGTTCTGCCAGCAAACTGCTTCTGGGTCGAAATTTCTGCACCTACGTGTCACGACAATTCCATAACAGGTCATTATGGCGCCGAGCATGATTCCTTCGTGCAGGCAGACCACGCGGAACATGTCTAACTTTTATGTATTTTATTCAGAATTAAGGGAAATAGAATATTCCAAATTCTGGATCTAAAACCAAACCGTGAAGTAATGTAAGTATATATATACTACAACCAAAAGTAGTCTAAACCAATGTTGTGTGTGCCAAGACCTGGTGATAACAAAGTATGGGCATCCTAGGAGACATACGTACAAAGAATATCTTCTATACTGCTGTATGTCGAATAAAGAAGAAGCAGCAAAAGTAAAGGCAAGAACTCCATCTGGCTGCTGAGGCGCATAGGAGGAGCAGCTCACTAGTTGAGAGTCTCCTTGCCACAATAGCTCAAGGGCGCGCACAGCGGATTGGTACGCAGATGTATCTGCCTCAGATATATACAATTAAGTACAGAAGGTGTAATATGGAGTATATAAAAATATGTACCGTAAGTATCCCGTCTAATCTCAAAGAGTAGAGCCGAAAGGTCGATCGATACTTATAGGGCGTAATTAATATGAGAGAGATTCATAAATAAGCATGGGATTTTCGGAAGTTGCATTAACATTATAATAATCATGGAGTACAGTTTCTTTCCAATACTAACAGATGCTAGCAAGTCTAAGTCAGGATATGTAACCCGCTGCGCTTTGAAGGACTACTGAGCAAATAATGCACAAATAATCACCGTGGACGTAGGCCCATCAAATAAATATAAACTGTGGCACCGCGAGGGTCGATACGGCTCATAAAACAACCATGAAAAGAAATGCCAAATATCAATTACCCCGCTCGGAATCACGCTGCGACGCGGTCAACAGCAGAAATAAGCTCAGTTGACAATGCAACACAACAATCAATATATATATATGAGTGAGTAGCCATCACACAGGACTGCCATTATCCTTTTAAAAAGACAAAAAGGATAAGGGTCTTCTCTAGTCTCATTCTCACTATACAAATAGTTCTTACGAATCCAGTTAATCAATTGTACTAGATTATACGTAAAGCCATTTATGGGATCCTTAAACTACCGAACTTAGCATAATAGTTGGTACGCACGTGACTCATCGTCACTAGGTAGCTTACGTAGCCTATGGGAAAATTCCCTCTTACAAGGTTAGAAAGGGACCACTCGCTCCAAAGCGCACTTCAATATCAAGAACCAATTCCAAGCCTCAATTTCGAGCGAAGCGATCACAATAGTTAATAGAGTAAAGAACTAGTCAATACAAGGCTTACAAGGTCGAATTCTACATATTTAGCAAATTCCAACCTTTTTTCACAAGTTTCTAATTATTTAGACCGCCGGGCCACGTGCCTGGATCATAATCCAGATTTTTCGAAGAAAGTTGTTCTCTACAACCAGGATCACTACTATATGAATTTTCTAGTTCATTCATAACAAATTTTGTGGTCAAATTCTAGTTTTATTAAAAACTCTAGGTCTAGCTCTAACTTTGATTTCACCTATTTTTAGTGTTTAAATTACCTAATATCAATGTGTTTAAACTAATAATGAGTGGAAATAACTTACCTTGCAATGCTAAGTTGAATTCTCTTTGAAGCTCATAAATCGCCCAAGTGTAGAGTTAAATGAATAAATGCCCTACGTCCGTTTTAAAGTATGCCAGCCCTTGATGTCGCATTTGCGACACAAGGCTCGCAAATGCCGAAGTCGCAATTGTGGACAAAACGTTCGCAAATACGAATGGTCTTTCTGCTGGATCGCAAATGAAGGAGGGGTCGCAACATGCGCCCTCTGGGTTTCGCGAATGCGAGAGGAATGGGTAGAAAATGCGCCACCACTGCCCAGGCAGACCCATTGCACAAACTATGCACTGGATGTAGGACATGTGGAATGTCATGGTTTTGAGGAATTGGATGTTCAGGGAGAAGATTGAGTGAATTTGATAAATTTACAATGCCTTATCTAAGAGTAAAGTTGCAAGAAATTTAAAGGAGTGAATGGGGGAAGAGATCAAATGGATGCAAGGGGCTTATCTCATAATTACTCACCATCGCTCAAATATGGCAAGAAAGGAGAGCAAGGTGAGGCAGTTTTTTCAACTACTATGTTTTTGTTTTGCAAGGTTTATGAAGGTGTTTTGTCTATGCTGTGATGGAGATTCATTTGGTGGTTAATTTAATGCTATGCATTCATTCCAATGGATTAAAGTACAGTGGACATAGCAAGCAACAAAGGCTCAAAAACAGCTGAATGGAGGAAGAATTTCAAATGTCAGAGTAATGGGTAGCTCATAATATTTCTAGCAGGAATTTGAGCATTTTTAATGGTGGGCAGTATTTTCCATATGAAAGAGTGCTTCAAGCAAAACAAGATACAGCATAAAGGTTAGAATGTTTAAGAGAATTGGACAATTGTAAGGGTCAGGTATTGTGAGGTCGTAAAAGAGTGTTGCCAGAATGTTTTTAAGCGAGTGGCAAATAAAAAACAAGGGATACAAGAAGTCAGGCAGTGTATGCAGAACATCTATAACTGCACATGACAGGCTGGCTCTCTAAGCATCTGGAGATTTGAAGTATAGAAACTAGAATCAAGGAGGACAGTGGGTGAAGATCAAGAGAGCCAAATTTTCTGCTACAATGAGAGACGAGGAACACATGGGCAGGCAGTTTTTCACTAACGTAGTTTTATTTTTTGCAGGAGTGTTATCGTGGCTATGCCTCACTTGTGAGGAACCTCAATTGGTGGTTATTAGCACAGTGTGCTCATTCCATTTGCAGGGGAATCAAAATGGCTATAAGTTGCAGCTTTGGATAGGAGGGCAAATGAAGAAGCGCCAGGTACCTGCAATTTA
>NW_017670709.1:335757-450002 GCF_001879085.1 Nicotiana attenuata | reverse complement strand
TATTTTTAATGCTTTAAGTCTGTTTCTTCCTATGATTTGCACTATTCTCGAACTTCTTCTGAAAGATCCTCAATTTTTAAACCATTTTGCCTTCTTTAAAAATTAGGGTTTTCTCGGAGTTCCTTCTACGCTTGTTTTAATCGATTTTCTTTATGATTAAACCTCTTTCATTGCTTATTTGGACTGATCCTATGTTCCTACTGTTTTTAACTCGGCTCTGTCAAAACCCCTAACTTTTAAGACCCTTCTTTGCTTTGGTTCTGTGTGTTAGCATGACTACTTGATTTTGTTAAGTTTCTGTTGGTTAACATGCTTCGAATGGGTTTTCTACTGAGTTTTTAGCCTGCTTATGTCACTTCTGTATGATTGTGTTTGCTCATCTCTTGCTTCTTTCTATCTATGTGGATGACTTTGCCTGTTTGCTACGCCTGTTCGTTCTTCTTTATTTATATGTTGAAGTGCAGAGTCATGACTCCCTTTTGATTGATTCTGATTTCCTTAATTCATGGTTTGATTGCAAGATTTTCTTTCAAAACCCTAAAGTTCTTCTCGTCTTGACTGATTCCGTTTCCTTATTTGCTGTGGTACTTCACTCTTACTGAATCCTTTCCTTAATCGGTATATTCTGTACTTAGACTCAGTCATATGCTCTATACTTTTACTATCCTTTATATGGTAAAAATCAGTCTTCCTCAACTGATTTTCCTTCCTTGATTATCCCTGTTGGTATCCGTTTAAGCTGTGATTCCTTAATTAAAGGGGAGTACTTGTATTAATTGGATTCTAATTGTGATTACTTCCATAATTGTGCTAAACCTTTACTTGTTACCTTATTTTCTGCCTATTTTCAAAACTATAAATACCCTAAGTCTTTCATTAACAGAGGAACACTTGGTTTTCAAAAAACTACTCCTCTTACTAAAAGTCTCTGCTCTCCCTCTCTCTTGTGCTACTTGCTAGCCGGCTGCAAGCCAAGGCTAATCATATGTGCTCTTTGGTTCTTTCATTCTGCTTACTTCTACCTTCACTGGTATGTCCTGGTTTTGATTTAAAGCTCCAACAACAATATATTTCTCTTATTGTTTTAGTTTCTTTTATTTCTAGCTTGCTTCTACTTGTGGTTTTGTTGTAAAATTTGTAGTTAAGTTACATTATCAGCATGCTACTATGTCTCCCCTTCCCTTTAGATCAATATATTCCCTTATGTGTTTCAAAGCATGCCTTGACAGTTGTCTTTACTTCTTGTGTGCTTACCATCCTATGAATCCCCAAATTCTTATCACCCTTTCGTACTGTAGTTTTGGTATTTTCTCCTGATTGGTGTGTGAATATGCCAGAGTCAACTATCTATGAGCATGTCCAAACCAGTCTTAAGATCTTTGCTGGGTTGTGCAGCCAAATGTCTATGTATCCCCAACCCCTTGACCCCTGCATGACTACTGCATTCTGTAAACTAGCTGTGTGTGATATTTTCTTAAGGTGTTTAAGCTTGTTTACTACTCCAACCTCTTTTCAAACAATCTTTATTGCTTTACTAATTGCTTTCAAAACAAACTTTCCAATATAGTCTTTAATAACCCTTTTCAACTTGTGTCCTGCACTTCCACTTTACTCTTAGTCAATAAGTTCTTCCCCCCTCTAGTATGTGTACTGCCTTGGGATCCTCCTGAGAGCCCTCTGAACTCTGGCATACTGAGGTTGGCCTTTCCACACTGCACTGGTTCAATTCTTGGTTGCTAAGTCTAGGTGTAAGCATTGCCCGGGGTTCTTGAGGACCTTAGGGAAGTTTGATGCACCTAGACTCTGATTTGTCTATGGGATTGAGGCTCATGAGACCATTGGAGGCTTTGGGAAACTTGGGCCTAATTGTAGGCTCCCTATAGAATAGCTTCTTGATTTTCTATTTCATTTATGTAATTCATTCATCAGCTTGTAATAATTTGTAAATAGACACTTGGGGGTATTTAGTAAAGGGGTGGGTAGATGTATACTTTATGGGGTAATATGGGTAGAAATCCTGCTCTTAGGATCTTACTTTTAAATCACCCTACTTTGCGCAATAGAAAACATGCTCATAGGGATTTACTCTTTGAAATCTGATTGCTTTGCCTAATGGAAATCATGTCTATAGGATCTCACTTCTAATTTCGTTTGCATCAGATAGAAATCATGTTCATAAGGTTCTGCATTTGTCATGTTAGAGACCATGTTTCTAGGTTCCAAACCATCATGTCTTAAATCAATCCAATTATAGATATCATGCCTATAGGACTTAATTAGGATTCAGTTCTAATAAGTCTTTCCTCATGTTACTGCAAATTGACCAAAACCAGTAATACGCCTAGGTACCATGCCTATAGGGATTTCTATTCGCAACTATGTATGATAATCTAACTTATCCTAATAAATCAATTTCATTTCGCCTAGTTTACTTGTTAAAAGTGGTCTTATTAAGTATCAACATTTCCCGAAACCAGTCCCTTCGAAATTGCTTTAATCTTATTAGATATCCTGCCTATAGGTATTAAAAGGGTCTATTTCGAAAACCTGTTTGTTTTCGCATTAATCTAGACACAGTACTGCATATAGGCAAGCTTTAGGGCGTTTTCAAAGACTGCATTTCCCTGAAGCTGTTTCCGTCGTTTAATGTTTCTGATTCTAATAACTTTTTAAAGAACCCCTAGGCAGCTACTAGCTTACAACTTCTGGGTATAAAGTTTGATTTGTTTCTGCACATTCACTTAGAGATCCTGCTTTAGGACTTTAAAGACGTTAATTGTGCTTGAGACGTGCTGCTCGTATGTATGTTTGAGGTGGAAACTGTGAGCCTCTTAATTTCTCCCATTATGTGTAAGTCCTAAATGTTTTTACCGTCGCCTTAGAATTTTTGCCTTTTAAAACCTTAAGGGTACGTCTAGAACCACCTATAGGTAGAGGTCCTAACTCCCTCCAGGACCATTGAGGGACGGGTAGCAGCACGCAATAGAGTTCGCTGACCAACACTCGCTTTGCATGACCAATAAGGGGATGGGAAGGGTAGACATGGATATGATGACCGGTGTGCTAATGCCACGCGTAGCCCCTTTTCAAGGAGTGATTACCGGGCATTGTACTAATGTGATCCTATAGGCTAACCAACCTAGGACCTCCCTCTTCCCCCAAACCCTCTTTGCTTGAAACTTTATTTTCCCTTTTTTTTTACAACCTGCTTAAATTCTTATTTTATACAATGCCCAACATGCTCTATTTGCAATCATTTGCTTCAATTGTTTGTTTATGGACTAATTTGTGACTATAAGTTCGGCCGGGACCCACAGTTGTGGACCAAGAGGGTGCCTAACACCTTCCCCTCGAGGTTACTTCGAGTCCTTACCCTAATCTCCGGTAATGCAAACCAACCCAAGAGTTAATTACTCTAGGTGCCCTAACACACCTTAAATCGTTAGGTGGCGACTCTTCAAATACCCAATTCCCAAAAGGAAATGAGTCATTACACCTCGTGAATGTCGAAACCCGGACTTCTCCTCGCGGAGGAAAAAGGGGGCGCGACAAAAGGTCTCCAATTTCAAGCCCTAGTTCCTCAATTTCAACCACTAATTTCCATAAATTTCAAGCTTAAATAGGTAAAAACCAACATAGAAACAAGTTTAGGGTCCAAAAACCTTACCTCCACGAAATCCTCTTGAATTCCCTCTTCAATTTGTTCTCCCAAGCTCAAACCCGTATGAAAAATGGTGAAAAGCCACTCAAAAATCGCGAAGGGCTAAATTTATATGTTCTGCCCCAACTAAACCGCTTCTGTGGTCGAAATCTCGCACCTGCGGACCCGTACCTGCGGTCCCAGGTGCGCATCTGCGGAAATCCACTTAACCGTTCAAGGACCGCACCTGCGATCAATATCTCGAACCTGTGCCATCGCAGGTGCGCTCGAACATCCGCATCTGCGGTCCCAGCTCCTCTTCGCCCAGTCCCACATCTGCGACCCTCCTTGCGCTTCTGCGGGCCCACACCTACGGTCCCCAAGCCGCAGGTGCGGTTATGATAGGAACTTCAGCAGCTTCAACTGCAAATTTCCAACTCCAAACTTCCCGTCAACCACCCGAAATCACCCTGAGGCCCCCGGGACCTCAACCAAAAGTACGGACAAGTCATATACCACTATCCAAACTTATACCAATCTTCGAAACACCTAAAACGACATCAAATCAACAAAATAACATCGGATTCAAGCCTAAGGTTTCCAAAAACGTCCGAATTCCGCTTTTGATCAAAAAGTCTATCAAACCTTGTTCGAATGACCTGAAATTTTGCGCACACATCGCATATGACACAACGGAACTACTGCAACTCCCGGAATTCCATTCCGACCCCGATATCAAAATTTCCATTATCAACCAAAAAAACGCTAAAAATTCATTTTCGCCAAATCAAGCCTAAATCTACTCCGGACCTCCAAAACATATTCCGAGCACGCTCCTAAGTCCCAAATTACCTCCCTAAGCTATCAGAATCATAAAAACCAAATTCCGAGATCGTTTGCTCACAAGTCAACTTCCGGTCGACTTTTCCAACTAAAAGACCAACTTAAGAGACTAAATGTCTCAGACCTTTCCAAAACCATTCCGAATTCAAACCGACTAACCTGATACCATATAACACAGATGAACAAAGCATAAAGAAGCAGAAATGGGGGAAACGAAGCGGTAACTCATGAAGCGACCGGCCGGGTCGTTACATCCTCCCCCTCTTAAACAAACATTCGTCCTCGAACGAGTCAAGAAACATACCTGAAGCCTCAAATAGGTGAGGATGGATATCTGCTCCGCATCTCCCGCTCGGTCTCCCAGGTAGCCTCCTCCCCAATCCTCTGAAGCACCTCAAAAGGCCCAATGAACCAAGGACTCAATTTACCCTTCTTCCCAAATCTCATAACACCCTTCATGGGTGAAACCTTCAATAGAACTTTTTCACCAACCATGTAGGACACATCACGAACCTTCCTGTCAGCATAACTCTTTTGTCTGGACTGCGCTGTACGAAGCCTCTCCTGAATCACCTTCACCTTGTCCAAAGCATCCTGCACTAAGTCCGTACCCAAAAGTCTGGCCTCACCCGGCTCGAACTATTCAACTGGAGATCTACACCACCTCCCATATAGAGCCTCATATGGAGCCATCTGAATACTCGACTGGTAGCTGTTGTTATAAGCAAACTCCGCGAGCGGTAGAAACTGATCCCATGAACCACCAAAGTCAATCACACAAGCGCGCAACATGTCCTCCAATATCTGAATAGTGTGCTCGGACTGCCCGTCCGTCTGAGGGTGCAAAGCTGTGCTCAACTCAACCTGAGTACCCAACTCTCTCTGCACGGCCCTCCAAAACTACAAAGTAAACTGAGTGCCTCTATCTGAAATGATGGAAACTGGGACACCATGCAAGTGAACAATCTCCCGGCTATAGATCACTGCCAACCGCTCCGAAGAATAGGTAGTACAAATAGGAATGAAGTGCGCGGACTTGGTCAGCCGATCCACAATCACCCAAATAGCGTCGAACTTCTTCAAAGTCCGTGGGAGCCCAACTACAAAGTCCATGGTGATACGCTCCCACTTCCACTCTGGAATATCCATCTGCTGAAGCAAGCCACCCGGTCTCTGATGCTCATATTTCACCTGCTGACAATTGAGACACCGAGCTACAAATCCCACAATGTCTTTCTTCATCCTCCTCCACCAATAATGCTATCTAAGATCCTGATACATCTTCGCGGCACCCGGATGAATGAAATACCGCGAGTTGTGGGCCTCCTCTTAGATCAACTCCTGAAGCCCATCCACATTGGGCACACATACCCGGCCCTGCATCCTCAACACCCCATCATCACCATTGGTCACATCTTTGCATCGTCGTGCTGAACACTGTCCTTAAGGACAAGCAAGTGAGGATCATCATACTGGCGCTCTCTGATGCGATCAAACAAGGAAGACCGAGAAATCACACTAGCTAAGACCCGACTGGGCTCCGAAATATCCAACCTCACCAACCGATTGGCCAAAGCCTGAACATCAACTACGAGAGGTCTCTCCCCAACAGGAATAAACGCAAGACTGCTCATACTCACCGCCTTTCTACTCAAAGCGTCGGCCACTACATTGGCCTTCCCTGGATGGTACAAGATAGTAATATCATAGTCCTTTAGCAGCTCCAACTATCTCCGCTGCCTCAAATTGAGATCCTTCTGCTTGAACAAGTGCTGGAGGCTACGATGATCAGCAAACACCTCACAAGACACACCATACAAGTAATGCCTCCAAATCTTCAACGCATGAACAATGGCAGCCAACTCTAAATCATGAACATGGTAGTTCTTCTTATGGGGCTTCAACTGAGGAGAGCATAAGCAATGACCCTACCCTCCTGCATCAACACACATCCGATACCCACTCTCGAAGCATCATAATACACTGTATATGAACCTGAAGTTGATGGCAAAACTAACACTCGAGCCGTGGTCAAGGCAGTCTTGAGCTTCTGAAAGCTCGCCTCACACTCATCCGACCACTGGAATGGAGCACCCTTCTAAGTCAACTTGGTCAAGGGTGATGCAATAGATGAAAATCCCTGAACGAACCGACGCCAATCCAAGAAAACTGCGAATCTCTGTAGTTGAGGACGGTCTGGCCTAACTCTCAACTGCCTCTATCTTCTTCGAATCAACCTGAATACCCTCACTGGACACCACGTGCCCCAAGAAACCCACCGACTTGAGCCAAAATTCACATTTGGAGAACTTTGCATAAAGCTTCTCCTCCCTCAATCTCTGCAACACAACTGTCAAATGCTCTGTGGGCTCCTCCTGACTACGCGTGTATACCAGAATATCATCGATGAAAACTATGACAAACGAGTCGAGATACGGCCGAAACATGCTATCATCAAATGCATGAACGCTGCTGGGGCATTGGTCAGCCCAAAAGACATCACAAGGAACTCATAGTGACCATATCGCGTCTTGAAAGCTATCTTAAGAATATCCGAGTCCCTGATCTTCAGCTGGTGATACCCTGAACGGAGAACAGTCTTGAAGAATACCCTCGCTCCCTGAAGTTGATCGAATAAATCATCAATGCGAGGCAGGGGATACTTGTTCTTAATTGTAACCTTTTTCAACTGCCTGCAATCAATGCACATCCTCATAGTGCCATCCTTCTTCTACACGAACAGAACATGCGCACCCCACGGCGAAACACTAGGCCGAATGAACCCCTTATCAAGGAGTTTCTGAAGCTGCTCCTTCAACTCTTTCAACTCTGATGGTGCCATACGATACGGTGGAATAGAGATGGGCTGAGTGCTCGAAACCAGGTCAATACCAAAATCCATATCCTTGTCCGGGGGCATGCCCAACGGGTCTGCGGGAAACACGTTGCGAAAATCCCTCACAACCGGAATAGAATCAATACTAGAAACCTCTGCACTGACATCCCTCACGAAGGCAAAGTATGAAAGACAACCTTTCCCAACCATCCACTAGGCCTTCAAGAACGAAATCACCCTACTGGGGACAAAATCAGTCGAACCTCGCCACTCAATCCGTGGCACACCCGGCATCGCCAACGTTACTGTCTTAGCATAACAGTCCAGAATAGCACGACATGGGTATAACCAATCCATGCCCAAAATCACATCGAAATCCACCATACACAGCAACAAAAGGTCCACTCGGGTCTCCAAACCCCCAATAGTCACCACACACGACCGGTACACACGGTCTACAACAACAGTATTGCCCACCGGAGTAGATACACAAACAGACGAAGCAAGAGACTTACGGGGCACATCCAAATAACAAGCAAAATATGATGACACGTAGGAAAAAATGGAGCCAGGATCAAATAACACAGAGGCACCTCTGTGGCAGATTGAGACAATACCTGTAATCACCGCATCTGAAGCAATAGCATCAGGCCTAGCTGGAGTGCATAGAAATGGGCCTGACCACCACCTGATCGACCTCCCCCTCTTGAGAGACCCCTAGATGACTGTCCTCCACCCTTAGCTGGCTGGGCGAGCGGTGAAGTAACTGGTGCTGAAGTCGAGGGCTGACTCCTCTACTGAGATGAACCCCCAAGACGACGAGGACACTGCCACCACATATGTCCCAACTCCCCACACTCATAACAACTCCCTGGTACTGGAGATGGGGACTGAAGGGAACCCCTAGCACTGGGTTGACTAGCTGAACAACCTGGCATAGAAGAGCCCTGAACTGATTGAGCACGGGACGAACTCTGGGCTGGAAGAGCACTGAGTGAGGAATGACCCTGCTGAGAACTGTGAGAACCATGGCCCGATGATTCCCCACGATAACCTGGGCGAGCTGACTGAGCATGCCTGAATGGGCGGCCTCTGTCGTGCTGAAACTGACCTCTCGAAGGAGCACCCCCAAAACTACCAGATACCTGACACCCTCTCCTGGCGACGAACTTACTCAATCTCACGAGCAATATTAACAACCTCCTCAAAAGTAGCACCTGACACCCTCTCCCGGGTCTTGAGAATCTGAAGCTGATATGTGAGGCCATCAACGAACCTCCTGATCCTCTCTCTATCCGTAGAAACCAACCAAATAGCATGACGAGCTAACTCTGAGAACCTCATCTCGTACTGCGTCACAATCATATCTCCCTGTCGCAACAGCTCGAACTGCCTGCGCAGCTCTTCCCTATGGGACTGTGGCACATACTTCTCCAAAAAGAGAACGAAGAACTGCTGTGTAAGGGGCGCCGCACCAATTGGCCTACGCCTCTCATAAGCCTCCCACCAGGTGAAGGAAGCTCCAGAAAATTGAAAAGTAGTAAATGCGACCCCAGTGGTCCCCAGAATACCCGTGGTGCGAAGAATCCTCTGACACATGTCTAAGAAACCCTCGGCATCCTCGCCCTCTATACCACTGAAAGTTGGAGGCTAAAGTCTACCAAACCTCTCCGATCTGCGCAGCTCGTCCTCTGGCATAACCGGAGCTACATAACCCTGAGCAGCTGCCACCGGCAGGGCTGGTGGTGCCTCCGGTGTCTGCAATCCCTGAACAACCTGCTCGGGTGTGCGGGCGGCAGGAGTCTAAGTGCCTCCCCCGGCTTGAGAAGTGGCTGCGGTAGTGGAAACTGTGACCGCCTGAGCAAGACTAGTGCATACGGTCAAGATCTGAGCCAAGGTCTCCTGAAGACCTAGAATGACAATAGGCACAGCCAGTGCCTGAGCTGGTGCTGCTGGAGCATCCACAACTGGGACTTGATCCTGAACTGAGGCTGCTGGTGGATCTACAGGTGCTGCCCTAGCTGTTATGCGGGCTACACCCCTGCCCCTACCACGGCCTCGACCGTGTCCTCGGCCTCTAGTGTCCCCAACTGGTGGTACTAGTGGTCGTCCATCCTGACCGGCAACGCGTGTCCTCACAATCTGTGAGAGAATAGAATAACAGAAGTTTAGTACTAGAATCAACAGATTCGCACGACAGGAATTCAAGAATATGAAGTTTTCCTAAAGGTTCTGCAGCCTCCCGAGGATAAATACAGACGTCTCCGTACTGATTCGCGAGACTCTACTAAACCTGCTCATGACTCGTGAGACCTATGTAACCTAGGCTCTGATATAAACTTGTCATGACTATAAAACAGACCCGGTCGTGATGGCACCTATCGTGAAACTAGGCCAGCCGACACAAACCCCAAAACCAACCCAACAATTATAATAAGTCATTTAAAAGTCATTAATAAGCTAAAATCCCAAAATGTAAGGTAGAATAGAACAGTGCGGAAACAAAACACAGCCCGACATCGGGGTGATACCAGTCATGAGCAACTGCAACTCGTCTAGAAATATGAAAAGACAACATATTCTGAAACAAAGTTTATACAAAAGCGGAATAAATATAGGAAGGAGAAGCACTGGGCTGCGAACGCCAAGCAGCTACCTAGTCAACTCCGAAAGCCTGCTGGAAAACAAATTAGCACTCGCTAGCATGACCCGAGACTCCTGGATCTACCCATAGGGTGCAGGGAGTACTGTGAGTACGCCAACTCAGTAAGTAATAAAAGTAAAGGCAGTTGAGCAGTAAGAAAACACGTAAACCACAACATAACGCTACAGCAAAACAGTATAAGTCTAGAACAATGTAATAAAGCAGTAAAACTCGTAAAAACATCTATGCAGGGAGTAATGTGAGTACGCAACTCAGTAAGTAATAAAAGTAAAGGCAACTGAGCAGTAAGAAAACACGTAAACCATTGCATAACGCTACAGCAAAATAGTATAAGTCCAGAACAATGCAGTAAAGCAGTAAAACTCGTAAAAATATCTCAGTTTAGTAAAACCTTTTAAAACACTGTTCAATAGTTTCAAACGAGTGATGAAAGCGGTGAGTAAAAGTATAGAAACGTAAAACAGCATCTTGGGCAAAACATGTACCATAACCGCCCCTCGGGAAAAATATCAATAGAACCAGCCCCTCGGGCTATCTCACAATCACTCGTAATCAGCCCCTCGGGCAATAACATGAAACAACAACAGCCCCTCAGGCAATATCACATCTCACACTGGGTACCCACGCTCACTAGGGGTGTACAGACTCTGGAGGGGCTCCTATAGCCCAAGCGCTATAAACAAGCCATCTCGTGGCATAACAAATCAGGCCCTCGGCCTCTCATATATCACAAATCAGTGTAACACGCTGCGGCGTGCAGCCCGATCCCATAGCATCCTCACAACACAGGCCCTCGGCCTCACTCAGTCAGAAATCTCTCAAGCCCCTCGGGCAACAGTATAACATGATGCTCAGCCCAAAATATCATTTAAAATATTAAAACAGAGTAAATAAGGCTGAGTTATGAAAACAGTAAAGTACAGCATGACTGAGTACAAGTATGAAGTCAAAACAGTGAGGAATACTAGTAAAAAGCCCCAAAGGGTCCAAAATAGTCGGCACAAGGCCCAAACACAACATTTAGCCCCAAACATAGTAATAATTTCTAAAATATAATAATAACAAACAATTTCCAATTAAATACGCAACTTAATAGCCGTACGGGATGGACCAAGTCACAATCCCCAACGGTGCACGACCCCACGCTCATCATCTAGCGTGTGCGTCACCTCAATATAGAACAACGATGTGAAATTCGGGGTTTCGTACCCTCAAAACAACATTTACAATCATTACTTACCTCAATCCGGTCCAAATTCTAGCTCGCGATGCCCTTGCCTCTCGTATCGGCCTCCGAATGCTCCAAATCTATCCAAAACCAGAATATACTCATCAATATACGCTAAAGGAACAAACCCCACTCGAAAATAACCAATTTACACCAAGAATCCCGAAATTGACCAAACCCGACCCCCGAGCCCACGTCTCAAAATCCATTAAAAGTCACATCAATAGAATCCTTACACTCTCACGAGTTCGTACATATCAAATATACCAAAATCCAACCACAAACGACCCCTCAAATTCCTGATCAAAGGTCTCCAATTTCAAGCCCTAGTTCCTCAATTTCAACCACTAATTTAGATAAATTTCAAGCTTAAATAGGTAAAAACCAACATAGAAACAAGTTTAGGGTCCAAAAACCTTACCTCCACGAAATCCTCTTGAATTCCCTCTTCAACTTTTTCTCCCAAGCTCAAACCCATATGAAAAATGGTGAAAAACCACTCAAAAATCGCGAAGGGCTAAATTTATATGTTCTGCCCCAGCTAAACTGCTTCTGCGGTCGAAATCTCGCACCTACGGTGTCACGACCCAATTCCATAACAGGTCATGATGGCGCCCGACGCCGTTGCCAGGCAAGCCAACGCGGAACATTTCTAACTTCTTATGTTAATTTTATCAGAAATTAAGGGAAATAAATATTCCAATTTGGATTCAAAACCAAAAGTGATAGATAATGTAAGTAACATAATTATACAACCCAAAACGTAAGTCTACCAATGTGTGTGTGCCAAGACCTGGTGTCACAAGTATGGGCATCTAGTAGAATATACAAAAGAATATCTCTATCCTACTGTCTGAGATAAAGAAAGACAGCAAAAGTAAAGGAAGACTCCATCTGGCTGCTGAGCGGCATAGGAAGGAAGCAGCTCACTGTGGAAGTCTCTGCCACAAGCTCAAGGGCGCGCACCGGACTGGTAACCAGATGTATCTGCCTCAGATCATATACAATTAAGTACAGAAGTGTATTATGAGTACATAAAAATATGTACCTAGTAAGTATCCCGTCTAATCTCAAAGAAGTAGAGCCGAAAGGTCGACTCGATACTTACTAGGGTCAATTAATATGAGAAGAGTTCATAATAAGCATGGATTTCGCAAGTTATTAACATATAATAATCATGGAGTAACAGTTCTTTCCCAAGTACTAACATGGATGCTAGCCCATAGTCTAAGCAGATATGTAACGCTGCCCTTGAAGGACTACTGAGCAAAATATGCACAAATAATCACCGTGGGACGTATGGCCCGATCCAACATAAAATAAACTGTGCACCGCCGAGGGTCGAACGGCTCAAACCATAGATGCATCTATTACCCCGCTCGCGAATCACCCGTGCGACGCGGTCAAACAGAAATAAGCTCATTGACAAGCAACAACAACAATCAATATATATATATGAGGAGTAGCCATACACAGGACTGCCAATTATTCTCTTTTAAAAGACCAAAAAGGATAAGGGTCATTCTCTAGTCTCATTCTTCTCAATCAAAATAGTTCATACGAATCCAAGTTAATCAAATTGTACTAGATTATCACGTAAAGCATGCTTATGGGTCCTAAACTACCCGAACTTAGCATAATAGTTGCTACGCACGGACTCTCGTCACCTAGTACGTACGTAGCCTATGGGGACAATTCCCTCTTACAAGGTTAGAAAGGAGACTCACCTCGCTCCAAAGCGCACTTCCAATATCAAGAACAATCCCAAGCCCTCAATTCGGAGCCGAACGATCACAAACTAGTTAAATAAAGTAAGAACTAGTCAATAAAGGCTTACAAGGTCGAATTCTAACTATTTAAGCAATTTCCCAACCTTTTTCACAAGTTTCCTAAATTTCGACCCCGGGCCCACGTGCCTGGATTCCGAGATTTTTCGAAGAAAGTTGTTCTCTACAACCCAAGGATCAATAATATATGATTTCTAGTTCATTTCATAACAAATTTTGTGGTCAAATCTTAGTTTTATTAAAACCCTAGGTCTAGCTCTAACCCTTTGATTTCACCTAATTTTTAGTGTTTAATCTACCTAATATACATGTGTTTAAACTAATAATGAGTGGAAATAACTTACCTTGCAATGCTAAGTTGAATTCCCCTCTTTGAAAGCTCATAAATCGCCCAAGTGTAGAGTTAAAATGAAATAAATGCCCTACGTCCCGTTTTTAAAAGCTATGCCCAGCCCTCTGATGTCGCATTTGCGACACCAGGCTCGCAAATGCGAAGTCGCAATTGTGACAAAACGTTCGCAAATACGAACTGGTCCCTTTCCTGCCTGGATCGCAAATGCGAAGGAGGGGTCGCAAATGCGCACCCTGCTGGGTTCGCAAATGCGAAGGAATGGGTCGAAAATGCGACCACTGCCCAGCAGACCACATTGCAAACTATGCACTGGATGTAGGACATGTGGAATGTCATGGTTTTGAGGAATTGGATGTTCAAGGGAGAAGATTGGTGAATTCTGATAAATTACAATGCCCTTATCTAAGAGTAAAAGTTGCAAGAAATTAAGGAGTGAATGGGGGAGAGATCAAATGGATGAAGGGGCTATCTCATATACTCACCATGCTCAAATCTGGCAAGAGGAGAGCAAGGTGAGCAGTTTTTTCACTAACTATGTTTTCTGTTTTGCAGGTACTTATGAGGTGTTGTTGATCTATGCTGTGATGGAGATTCATTTGGTGGTATTAATGCTATGCATTCATTCCAATGGATTAAAGTCACAGCTGGACAATAGCACAGCAACAAAGGGATCCAAAAACACAGCTGAATGGAGGAAAGAATTTCCCAAAATGTCAAAGAGTAATGGGTAGCATCAAATATTTCTAGCAGGNACAAACTAGTTAAATAAAGTAAGAACTAGTCAATATAGGCTTACAAGATCGAATTCTAACTATTTTAGCAATTTCCCAACCTTTTTCACACGTTTCCTAAATTTCGACCCCGGCCCACGTGCCCGGATTCCGAGATTTTTCGAAGAAGGTTGTTCTCTACAAACCAAGGATCAATAATATATGATTTCTAGTTCATTTCATGACAAATTTCGTGGTCAAATCTTAGTTTTATTAAAACCCTAGGTCTAGCTCTAACCCTTGTGATTTCACCTAATTTTTAGTGTTTGATCTACCTAATATACATGCATTTAAACTAATAATGAGTGGAAATAACTTACCTTGCAATGCTAAGTAGAAACCTTCTCTCAAGAGCCCCCAAATCGCCCAAAGGTTGAGGGTAAAATGATAAAAATAGTCTTTGAGCTCGAATTAAATGAAGCTTACTGCCCAGCAACTTCCGCTTCTGCGGTTAGGGGACCGCATTTGCGGTCCCGCACCTGCGAAAGGAGAGCCGCATCTGCGGAACTGGGAAAAAGGGACTAGACCGCTTCTGCGGTTAGGATGCTGTCCCGCACCTGCGAAAGGAGGGCCGCATCTGCGGAGCTAGGCAAAAGGGGCTGGACCGCTTCTGCGGTCTGAGGCCCGCATCTGCGAATAGGAAGCCGCTTCTTCGGTTCTGGCCTAGATTGCCCTTGGCCGCTTTCTGCGGAGTCATGACCGCACCTGCCGTCCCGCATCTGCGGCCCTAGGACCGCAGATGCGGTTATGACAGAAGCAGCAAACTCAGCCCTTTCTCCAAATTTTTACTTCACTCGAGCCTCGTCCGCTTGACGCTCGGGGCTCCCGGGCACCGCCCGAACATACTGACAAGTCCAAAATCACGAGGCAGACCTACTCGAACCTTCGGAACACTCAAAACAATGCTAAATCTAGGAATCACCCCCTAAAACCAAATGAATTCAACTAATGAACTTCAAGTTCTTAATTCTCCTCTAACGGGTCAAAATGCCCTTAACTACTCGGATTGGCACCAAATTTTACGGGCAAGTCTTAAAAGATATTTCGGACCTGTACTAAGCTTCGGAACCAAGATACGAGCCCGATAACTAGGAAATCAATGATTTCTAAGTTTCTTTAATTCTTTAAAACTTCAATTTAACAATTTCTAATAAAATTTCATTACTCGGGCTAGGGACCTCGGAATTCGATTCCGGACATACGCCCAAGTCCCTTATTTTCCCACGGACCCTTCGGGACCGTCAAATCACAAATCCGGGTCCGTTTTCCCAAAAGGTTGACCGAAGTCAAACTTGGTCTTATAAGAGAATCCTAAAGAAACAATTGGACATATTTCACTCAAAACTCTTCTAACTCCCGAGCCAACCGCCCCCGCAAGTCATAAATTAGCTAAAGCAAGCACGGGAAGTTTTATTTAAGGGAACGGGGTTCTAAAAGGTAAAACGACCAGTCGGGTCGTTACATTCTCCACCTCTTAAACAAACGTTCGTCCTCGAACTAGCATAGTAAGGTACCTGAACTGCTGAATAAGTGGGGATATCTGCTCCGCATGTCCTCCTCGGACTCCCAGGTCGCCTCCTCAACTGGTTGGCCCCTCCACTGGACCCTCACCATAGAAACCCTCTTGGACCTCAACTGGCAATCCTGTCTACCAACAATGGCAATTGGCTCATCCTCGTAACGCAAACTCTCATCCGAGTGAATGGTACTGAAGTCCAACACATGTGATAGATCAGCATGATACTTCCGAAGCATCGATACATGAAAAACTGGATGAACTCCCGATAAACTAGGGCGTAAAGCAAGCTCATAGGCAACCTCCCCAACTCGTCTCAACACCTCAAAGGGACCGATAAACCTTGGGCTCAACTTGCCCTTCTTCCCGAACCTCATAATGCCCTTCATTGGCGAGACCTTCAAGAGAACCTTCTCGCCAACCATAAATGATACATCACGCGCCTTCTGATCCGCGTAACTCTTCTGTCTGGACTGAGCTGTGCGAAGCATCTCCTGAATCAACTTCACCTTATCCAAAACATCCTGTACCAAATCTGTACCAAGTAACTTAGCCTCACCGGGCTCGAACCACCCGATAGGAAAGCGACAACGTCGACCATATAAAGCCTCGTACGGGTCCATCTCTACGCTGGACTGATAGCTGTTGTTGTAGGCAAACTCCGCTAAAGGCAAGAACTGATCCCACTGCCCTCCAAAGTCAATCACACATGCTCTAAGCGTATCCTCTAAAATCTGAACTGTCCGCTCCGACTGCCCATCGGTCTGAGGATGAAATGCTGTGCTAAGCTCTACACGGGTCCCCAACTAACTCTGAACGGCTCTCCAAAAATGGGAAATGAACTGAGGGCCTCTGTCTGATATGATGGAAACCGGCACAGCATGCAATCGGACTATCTCCCGAATATAAATCTGAGCATACCTCTCCGCTGTATAAGTAGTCGCAACTGGAATGAAATGGGCCGACTTGGTCAACCTATCCACAATGACCCACACCGAATCAACCTTCCGCAAAGTCCGCGGCAACCCAACTACGAAATCCATGGTGATGCGTTCCCACTTCCACTCTGGTATAGGCATCTGCTGAAGTAGGCCACCCGGTCTCTGGTGCTCATACTTGACTTGGTGGAAATTCAAACACTTAGTCACACACTTCACTATGTCTTTGTTCATCCCCCACCACCAGTAATGCTGCCTCAAATCACAATACATCTTCGTAACTCCCGGGTGGATAGAATACCGCGAACTGTGTGCCTCTTCTAGGATCCTCTTCCTCAGACCATCGACATTAGGAACACATAGACGACCCTGGAGTTGCAAAACACCATCTTCGCCAATAGAAACCTCCTTGGCACCCCCCTGAAGCACCGTCTCTCTAAGGACCGCCAAATGTGGATCATCGAACTGTCGGGCCTTTATCTCCCCCAGTAATGAAGACTGAGCGACCATGCATGCAAGAACCCGGCTGGGCTCCGAAATGTCCAACCTCACATGCCTGTTAGCCCAAGGACTGAATGTCCAAAGCTAGGGGTCTCTCCGTTGCTGGATTAAATGCCAAGCTACCCATACTCTCTGCCTTTCTGCTCAAGGCATCCGCGACCACGTTCGCCTTGTCCGGATGATAAAGAATGGTGATGTCATAATCCTTTAGTAACTCCAGCCACCTGCACTGCCTCAAATTAAGATCCCTCTGCTTGAATAAATGCTGCAAGCTGCGATGATCGGTATATACCTCACATGACACCCCATACAAATAATGCCTCCATATCTTAAGAGCAGGAACAATCGCTGCCAACTCTAGATCGTGCACAGGATAATTCTTCTCATGAACCTTCAGCTGGCGTGAAGCATATGCAATAACTCGCCCCTCCTGCATCAATACACATCCCAAGCCAACGCGTGAAGCGTCGCAATATACTGTATACATCCCTGAACCGGAAGGCAACACAAGAACTGGTGCTGTTGTCAAAGCTGTCTTGAGCCTCTGGAAGCTCTCCTCACAATCATCGGACCAACAGAATGGACGCACCCGTTCTGNGGAAGTAAATACTCCAATTTGGATTCAAAACCAAAAGTGATAGATAATGTAAGTAACATAATTATACAACCTAATACGTAAGTCTACCAATGTGTGTGTGTCAAGACCTGGTGTCACAAGTATGGGCATCTAGTAGAATATACAAAAGAATATCTCTATCCTACTATCTGAGATAAAGAAAGACAGCAAAAGTAAAGGAAGACTCCATCTGGCGGCTGAGCGGCATAGGAAGGAAGCAGCTCACCGTGGAAGTCTCTGCCACAAGCTCAAGGGCGCACACCGGACTGGTAACCAGATGTATCTGCCTCATATCCTGTACAATTAAGAACAGAAGTGTAGTATGAGTACATAAACAATATGTACCTAGTAAGTATCCCGTCTAATCTCAAAGAAGTAGAGACGAGAGGTCGACTCGATACTTACTAAGGTCAATTAATACGAAAAGAATTCATAATAAGCATGGACTTCGCAAGTTATTAACATTTAATAATCATGAAGTAACAGTCCTTTCCCAAGTACTAACATGGATACTAGTTCATAGTCTAAGCAAATATGTAACGCAGCACTTGAAGGATTTCTAAGCAAATAATGCGCAAGTAATCACCGTGGGACGTACGACCCCATCCAACATAAAATAAACTATGCACTGCCGAGGGTCGAACGTCTCGAACCATACATGCAACTATTACCCCGCTCGCGAATCACCTGTGCGACGCGGTCAAACAGAAATAAGCTCTTTGACAAGCAACAATAACAATCAGTATATATATGAGGAGTAGCCATACACAGGAATGCCAATTATTCTCTTTTAAAAGACCCAACAGGATAAGGATCATTCTCTAGTCTCATTCTTCTTAATCAAAATAGTTCATACGAATCCAAGTTAATCAACTGTACTAGAATATCACGTAAAGCATGCTTATGGGTCCTAAACTACCTGGACTTATCATAATAGTGGTTACGCACGGACTCTCGTCATCTAGTACGTACGTAGCCCCCGAATAAAATGACAAATAATTCAATTATTATGCCTATGGGGACAATTTCCTCTTACAAGGTTAGAAATGAGACTCACCTCGCTCCAAGGCGCACTTCCAATATCAAGAACAAGCCCAAGACCTCAATTCGGAGCCGAACGATCACAAACTAGTTAAATAAAGTAAGAACTAGTCAATATAGGCTTACAAGATCGAATTCTAACTATTTAAGCAATTTCCCAACCTTTTTCACACGTTTCCTAAATTTCGACCCGGGCCGACGTGCCCGGATTCCGAGATTTTTCGAAGAAGGTTGTTCTCTACAACCCAAGGATCAATAATATATGATTTCTAGTTCATTTCATGATAAATTTCGTGGTCAAATCTTAGTTTTATTAAAACCCTATGTCTAGCTCTAACCCCTTTGATTTCACCGAATTTTTAGTGTTTAATCTACCTAATATACATGTATTTAAACTAATAATAAGTGGAAGTAACTTACCTTGCAATGCTTGTGAGCACGTGATTTTTGCCGCGCTTAAATTACTCCTATAGAATTCATTAAAATTAGAATTTTTCTTTTTGTATTTGAATCTTTAGGAATTAACTGCATGATTTTGTATGCATTTTTAGTTGTCATAAAAAATGAAAAGAAAAATTACGAAATAGTATACTTGCATTTAGGACCCAATTCTAGATTTTTATATTAATTAACATCATTGAAAATAGGAGAAAATAATTAATAATAGTCCTTTATATTGTTTTACTTGCAAATTTTTGATTTTTCCTTAAACTAGGATTTGTTTAATTTTTGAGAATTAATTAGTCTCATTTTAGAATTAAATCAGGTTTTGGCTATATTTTAATTTTGTACTTAATAAAATCCAAAATTTAAATAAATAAAAAAGAAAAGAGAAGAAAACAAACAAAAAGAAATTGAAATGAAGAAAAGGGATCAGGCCACCATTTTTTGGGCCATAAATTCGAGCCCAAACCCCAACATCCGGCCAAAATGGCCCAAACCAGCCCTTATACCTGGTCCAAACGCCCATGCCTTGAGACCAACGAAACGACGTAGTATAGGAAGCATACTACGTCGTTTTGAATTAGTGAGTGCCAAATCAATCCAAGCCATCCATCCACTCTAATCCAACGGCCCTAGTTCAATCATGGATTTTAAATAAAACTGTCCAAAACCTTTCAGAACCCTAGAGACAGAACCTTTCCTCCTCGTACCCCTGTTCAACCCCACCGCTTCCCGCCGTCCGCCGCCGGCCGAAAATTGCCTCCGCCGGCGGCGATTCTCCAATGAGCCCCAAAAATACACCCTGTGCTCCCCGTCGCCTCCCCATGCCAAATCCAACCTTACTTTCCCTCAAATCCAAGCCAATATCTTCGAATATCAAATCGAAACTCGGACCAAAACACCAACTCATCCAAATCTTACAAAAATAACACCCTNTCAATATACATCCCAAGCCAACGCGTGAAGCGTCGCAATATACTGTATATATCCCTGAACTGGAAGGAAACACAAGAACTAGTGCTGTTGTCAAAGCTATCTTGAGCCTCTGGAAGCTCTCCTCACAATCATCGGACCAACAGAATGGAGCACCCTTCTGGGTCAATCTAGTCAAAGGTGATGCAATAGATGAAAAACCCTGCACGAATCGCCGGTAATAGCCTGCTAACCCCAGGAAACTCCTGATCTCGGTCACTGAAGTAGGACGTGGCCAACTCTGAACTGCCTCAATCTTCTTGGGATCCACCTTAATACCCTCTCCTGACACAATATGCCCCAAGATGCCACTGACTCTAGCCAAAACTCACACTTAGAGAACTTAGCATATAGCTTCTGCTCTCGCAAGGTCTGAAGCACTACTCTCAAATGCTGCTCGTGCTCCCCCAGGCTACGTGAGTATATCAAGATATCGTCAATGAAGACGATAACAAAGGAATCAATATACGGCCTGAATACCCTGTTCATCAAATCCATAAATGCCGCTGGGGAATTAGTCAAGCCAAAGGACATCACCAGAAACTCATAATGGCCATATCTAGTCCGAAATGCAGTCTTCGGAACATCTGCGTCCCGAATCTTCAGCTGATGATACCCTGACCTCAATCGATCTTAAAGAACACCCTAGCACCCTGCAACTGGTCAAACAAATCATCAATACGGGGCAACAGATACTTGTTCTTGATGGTGACTTTGTTCAACTGGAGGTAATCAAAGCACATCCGCATAGTCCCATCCTTCTTCTTCACGAATAACACTGGTGCACCCCAAGGTGACACACTGGGCCTAACAAACCCCTTTGCCAACAACTCCTCAAGCTGCTCCTTCAACTCCTTCAACTCCTTAGGAGCCATACGGTACGGTGGAATAGATATAGGCTGAGTGCCTGGAGCCAATTCAATACAGAAATCAATATCCCGATCCGGAGGCATGCCAGGAAGGTCAAAAGGAAAAACATCGGCGAACTCTCGAACTACTGGGACTGAATCAATCGTCGGAGACTCTGCAGTGGTGTCTCGAACATAAGCTAAATAAGCCAAACACCCTTTCACGACCATGTGCTGAGCCTTCAGGAAGGAAATAACCCTACTAGGCGTATCAACTGTGGAACCCTTCCACTCCAATCTCGGCAACCCTGGCATCGCTAGTGAAACAGTCTTGGCATGGCAATCTAGGATGGCATGATACGGAGATAACCAATCCATGCCCAGGATGACCTCAAAATCGATCATATCAAGCAACAAAAGATCTGCTCGAGTCTCGAAACCACAGAAAGTGATCACACAGGACCGGTAGATCCGATCCACAACCACAGAATCACCCACAGGAGTGGACACATGAACAGGAGTGCCCAAAGGCTCAGGAGAAGTAACCAAGAAACGAGCAAACAGAGATGATACATATGAATAAGTAGACCCTGGATCAAATAATACCGAAGCATCCCTACCACCGACGGAAATAATACCTGTGATGACGGCATCTGAGGCCAATGCATCTGGCCTGGCCGGAAGGGCATAGAGTCTAGCTGGAGCACCGGCTGTCTGGCTTCCACCTGACTGAGCAGTAGCTGGCTGACCTCTCCCTGCCTGACCTCCACCTCTAGGACGGCCCCTACCGGCCTGCCCTCCACCTCTAGACGGCTGGACAGCTGGTGCTGAAGTCATGGGCTGCTGACCCTGCTGCACCGCCTTACCCCGAAGCATGGGGCAAGACCTCCTCAGAGACCAGGATCCCCACACTCAAAACACCCGCGAGGCACCAACCTGCTGCCCGGGAGGCTGACTCTGATAACCCGAAGACCCACTAGAAGAACCCTGAATAGCCGGCGGGCGATAGGAACTCTCCGGCACAGCACTGAAAGAAGCACTAGAAGAATCCTGATACCCAGAATACCCGCCGGAGGAACCCTGAGTAGCTGGTGGGCGGTAAGAACCCTCCGGCATCGCACTGAAATAAGGCCTCGCTGGGGCACCCCGGGGAGGGGGTGGTGGTGGTGCTGAATATGGGGGCCTGCTGGGCTGACCCCTCCCGAAGTGACCCCTACCCCTAGCTGGGGCACCTCTGAACTCTCCTGAAAATCTAGCCCTCTTATCCTGCTGCATCTGCTCTCTACCCCTCAGACGATAACCCTCAATCCTGCGAGCAATCTCAATCACTAGCTGATACCCTGTACCCATCTCCACCTCTCGGGCCATACCAGATCGGATAGTGGGGTGTAACCCCGCAACAAACCTCTCGTACTCTCTCTGCCTCTGTGGGAAGTATCATGAGTGCATGGCGAGACAACTCAGAGAACCTCGCCTCATAATCGGTCACTGACATCTGACCCTGCTCTAGATGCTCAAACTGATACCGCAGCTCTTCCCTCTCAGAGGGTGGGATGTATCGATCCAGGAATAACTGTGTGAACTGACCCCAAGTGAGGGGAGGAGAACCTGCTGGCCTGCCAAGTGCATAAGACTGCCACCATCTACGGGCCCTGCCCTCCAGCTGAAAAGTGGTGAAGTCAACTCCATGCGACTCCAATATCCTCATGTTGTGCAGTCTGTCCCTGCACCTGTCAATGAAGTCCTGGGCATCCTCATGACGCTCACCCCCGAAGACTAGAGGGTGAAGCCTAGTCCATCTGTCCAATAAATTTTGTGGATCGCCGTCCACAGCTGGCCTGGGCTGGGGTGCCACTGCAGCAACTGGCTGAGCCCCATCTGCGGGTAGTGCACCCGGAGTCTGATATACCGCAGCTGCGTGACCTGGAGCCTGAGCAGTGGGGGTCTGGGCTCCCTCTCCTGCCTGTGAAGTAGCTGGATCTGCTGGAAATAACCCAGTCTGAGTCATTGTGTCCACGAACCGTAGCATGCGGCCCATGACCTCCGGAAATCCCGGTGCTGTCATGAAATCTGCCGGAGTGGGCTCAGCCGCGGGCACCTCGCCCTGCTCCTCAATAATGGGATCCATCGCAGGATCTACTGGTGGTGCAACTGGAACGGCTCTGGGACGCCCTCGCCCCCTACCACGGGCCGGTGCCCTCCCCCGGCCTCTGCTTCGGCCTCTAGCAATGGGGGGAGCTGCTCCTCCCGGGTCCGGAACGTCAGCGGTGCGAGTTCTCACCATCTGTGAGAGAATAAAAGAGGGAAATTTAGTATACCAACCACTGCAGGCTAGGAAATGAATAAAGAGTAGTCTTTCCTAATACCCTATAGCCTCTCGAAGATAAATACAGACGTCTCCGTACCGATCAACAAGACTCTATCAAGTTTGCCCATAACTTGTGAGACCTAAGTGAACCTAGTGCTCTGATACCATGTTGTCACAACCCAATTCCATAACAGGTCATGATGGCGCCCGACGCCGTTGCAAGGCAAGCCAACGCGGAACATTTCTAACTTCTTATGTTAATTTTATCAGAAATTAAGGGAAATAAATATTCCAATTTAGATTCAAAACCAAAAGTGATAGATAATGTAAGTAACATAATTATACAACCCAAAACGTAAGTCTACCAATGTGTGTGTGCCAAGACCTGGTGTCACAAGTATGGGCATCTAGTAGAATATACAAAAGAATATCTCTATCCTACTGTCTAAGATAAAGAAAGGTAGCAAAAGTAAAGGAAGACTCCATCTGGCTCCTGAGCGGCATAGGAAAGAAGTAGCTCACCGTGGAAGTCTCTGCCACAAGCTCAAGGGCGCGCACCGGACTGGTAACCAGATGTATCTGCCTCAGATCCTATACAATTAGTACAGAAGTGTAGTATGAGTACATAAAAATATGTACCCAGTAAGTATCCCGTCTAATCTCGAAGAAGTAGAGATGAAAGGTCGACTCGATACTTACTAGGGTCAATTAATATGAGAAGAGTTCATAATAAGCATGGATTTCGCAAGTTATTAACATTTAATAATCATGGAGTAACAGTTCTTTCCCAAGTACTAACATGGATGCTAGCCCATAGTCTAAGCAGATATGTAACGCTGCCCTTGAAGGACTACTAAGCAAAATATGCACAAATAATCACCGTGGGACGTACGACCCGATCCAACATAAAATAAACTGTGCACTGCCGAGGGTCGAACGGCTCGAACCATAGATGCATCTATTACCCCGCTCGCGAATCACCCGTGCGACGCGGTCAAACAGAAATAAGCTCATTAACAAGCAACAACAACAATCAATATATATATGAGGAGTATACACAGGAATGCCAATTATTCTCTTTTAAAATAGCAAACAGGATAAAGGTCATTCTCTAGTCTCATTCTTCTCAATCAAAATAGTTCATACGAAGCTCAAGTTAATCAAATTGTACTAGATTATCACGTAAAGCATGCTTATGGGTCCTAAACCACCCGGACTTAGCATAATAGTTGCTACGCACGGACTCTTGTCACCTAGTACGTACGTAGCCCCCGAATATAATGACAAATAATTCAATTTTTATGCCTATGGGGACAATTCCCTCTTACAAGGTTATAAAGGAGACTCACCTCGCTCCAATGTGCACTTCCAATTTCAAGAACAAGCCCAAGCCCTCAATTCGGAGCCGAACGATCACAAACTAGTTAAATAAAGTAAGAACTAGTCAATAAAGGCTTACAAGGTCGAATTCTAACTATTTAAGCAATTTTCCAACCTTTTTCACAAGTTTCCTAAATTCATATCCCGGGCCCACGTGCCTGGATTCCGAGATTATTCGAAGAAAGTTATTCTCTACAACCCAAGGATCAATAATATATGATTTCTAGTTCATTTCATAATAAATTTCGTGGTCAAATCTTAGTTTTATTAAAACCCTAGGTCTAGCTCTAACCCTTTGATTTCACCTAATTTTTAGTGTTTAATCTACCTAATATACATGTATTTAAACTAATAATGAGTGGAAATAACTTACCTTGCAATGCTAAGTTGAATTCCCCTCTTTGAAAGCTCCAAAATCGCCCAAGTGTAGAGTTAAAATGAAATAAATGCCCTAAGTCCCGTTTTTAAAAGCTATGCCCAGCCCTCTGATGTCGCATTTCCGACACCAGGCTCGCAAATGCGAAGTCGCAATTGCGACAAAACGTTCGCAAATGCGAACTGGTCCCTTTCCTGCCTGGATCGCAAATGCGAAGGAGGGGTCGCAAATGCGGACCCTGCTGGGTTCGCAAATGCGAAGAAATTGGTCGCAAATGCGACCGCTGCCTAGCCGGCCAAGTTCGCAAATGCGAAGCAAACCTCGCAATTGCGAGATCTGCAGCAGCAGCAGCAAAAATACCCGCAAAAACTGCTGTGTTTTGCTACCTCCAACCATGCCCGAATCTCACCCGAGCCCTCGGGGCTCCACTCCGAACACTCACGCAAGTCCTACAACATTGTGCAAACTTGCTCAAGCAATCAAATCGTCGAATTAACACCTAAAACCACGGATTCAACACCAAAATGCATGAAATCCTCAAGAACACCCAAATTCCTATCTTTTCAACCGGACGTCCGAATCACGTCAAAGCAGTCCCGTTTCTCACCAAATTTCACAGACAAGACTAAAATATTATACCGAACCTGTACCGGGCTCCGGAACCAACATACAGGCTCGATACCGATGTGATCAAGCATTTTTCCTCTTTATTAAACTCTTAGGATTTTAATTTTTCAATTTTCAATAAAAAATTCATTACAACGGCTAGGGACCTCGAAATTCGATTCTGGACATACGCCCAGGTCCCATATTTTCCGACAGACCTTCCGGGACCGTCAAATCACGAGTCCAGGTCCGTTTTCCCAAAAAGTTGACCAAAGTCAAACTTGATCTTTTAAGAGAATCTTAAAGAAACAATTGGACATATTTTACTCAAAACTCTTCTAACTCCCGAACCAACCGTCCCCGCAAGTCGTAAATTAGCTAAAGTAAGTACGGGAGGTTTTATTTAGGGGAACGGGGTTCTAAAAGGCAAAACGACCATTCGGGTCGTTACATGCGGTCCCAGGTGCGCATCTGCGGAAATCCACTTAACCGCTCAAGGATCGCACCTGCGATCAATATCTCGCACCTGTGCCATCGCAGGTGCGCTCGAACATCCGCATCTGCGGTCCCAGCTTCTCTTCGCCCAGTCACGCATCTGCGACCCTCCTTTCACTTCTGCGAGCCCGCACCTGCGGTCCCCAAGCCACACGTGCGGTAACGACAGGAACTTCAGCAGCTTCAGCTGCAAATTTCCAACTCCAAACTTCCCCTCAACCCCCCGAAATCATCCCGAGGCCCCCGGGGCCTCAACCAAAAGTACAGACAAGTCATATACCACTATCCAAACTTATACCGATCTTCGAAATACCTAAAACAACGTCAAATCAGCAAAATAACATCGGATTCAAGCCTAAGGTTTCCAAAAACTTCCGAATTCCGCTTTTGATCAAAAAGTCTATCAAACCTCGTCCGAATGACCTAAAATTTTGCACACACATATCACATATGACACAACGGACCTACTGCAACTCCAGAAATTCCATTCCGACCCCGGTATCAAAATTTCCACTATCAACCGGAAAAATGCCAAAAATTCATTTTTGCCAATTCAAGCCTAAATCTACTCCGGACCTCCAAAACACATTCCGATCACGCTCCTAAGTCCCAAATCACCTCCCGAAGCTATCTAAATCATAAAAACCAAATTCCGCGATCGTTTGATCACAAGTCAACTTCCGGTTGACTTTTCCAACTAAAAGACCAACTAAAGAGACCAAGTGTCTCAGACCTTTCCAAAACCATTCCGAATTTGAACCGACTAACCCGATACCATATAACACAGATGAACAAACCATAAAGAAGAAAATATGGGGGAAACAGAGCGGTAACTCATGAAACGACCGGTCGGGTCGTTACAAATATTTAACATTATAAACATTAGTTGCACATAAACAAATCTCTTCTATGAATGTCCATCATACATACCATAATACGACAAACTGCTAAATGTGAGTTATGGCGGTTTTACATATAATTTTGTCTACATACTCCCTTCTATATACTACAACATTTAAAACTCATCGTACCAAGTCCATAAACTATAAAATATTATGGTCCACAATAATGTCTTATTGAGACTTATCATATAATATCTCAAAATAATAATGTGTACACCATTATGAGAAACAGGAAATCATTAATGTATATCAGAAACACATAAATGAGCTCAGAGTGTCAAAACATCATAAATACAGACAAGACCCATTCTATGTACGTGTTCTTTAAATATCTTTGGATGTAAACCTTTCGTTAACAGATCTGCAATCATGAGATCAGTTCTAGTATGCCCAAGTGACACTCTTTATTTCTGAGCTTCCTCCTTGACGGTAAAGTACTTTAATTCCATATGTTTGGCACCTTTGGAGTAGTTATCTTTTTTGGAGAAAAATATTGCTGCAGAATTATCACAGTAAATTTTCAGCGACTTGGTAATGGTGTCGACAATCCCAAGTTCTAAAATAAAGTTTCGCAGCCATAATGTATGAATTGTGGCCTCAAAACATGCCACAAATTCTGCTTCCATCGTGGATGTTGCAATGACATACTGTTTGGCACTGTTCCATGATATTTCTCCTTCACCTAATTGGAAGAAATAACCAAACGTGGACTTTTAGTGTCAATACATCTAGCAAAATCGGAATCTGAGTATCCAACAACTTCCAAATGCTTGGATCTCCTATACATGAGCATGTAATCCTTCGTTCCTTTCAGGTACCTCAAAACTTTCTCTGCAGCTTTCTAGTGATCAATTCCTGGGTTACTCTGATATCTTCCGAGCATTTCGATCGCAAAACTAATATCCGATCTTGTGCAAGTCTAAGCATACATCAGACTACCAACAATAGAAGAGTAAGGAATTGATTCCATTTCTTTTCGTTCTACATCATTCTTAGGGCATTGCATGAGACAAAATTTGTCCCTTTTTTGAATTGGAACAATTCCTGCCGAACAGTTGTTCATGTTAAATCTCTCTAGAACTCTTTCGATATAGCCTTTCTGGGACAATCCCAATAATCCTTGTGATCTGTCACGGAACATTTCTATTCCTATCACATAGGATGCCTCACCCATATCTTTCATTTCAAAACTCTTAGAGAGAAAATCTTTAGTCTCACGCAATATGCCTAAATCATTTGCAGCAAGTAGAATACCGTCAACATATAGGGCTAAAAATATAAACTTGCTCCCACTGACCTTTTGGTATATACACCGATCAACGGTATTTTTCACAAATCCAAAAGATGTTATGGTATCATTAAACTTTATATACCATTGTCGTGAGGTTTGTTTGAGAGCATATATTGACTTCTTTAGTTTACATACCATTTGACCTTTTTCATTAGTTTCGAAATCGTCTAGTTGGTCCATATAAACTTCCTCCTCGAGGTCTCCATTAAAAAAGGCAGTTTTCACATCCATTTGGTGTAACTCTAAATCATAATGAGCCACCAAAGTCATAATAATTCTTAACAAGTCTTTCTTTGAGACCAGTGAAAAGGTCTCTTTATAATCAATGTCTCCTTTCTGAGTATAATCCTTGGCAACAAGTCTGGCTTTGTATCGTTCAATATTGCCATTTGAATTGCGTTGGGTCTTACGGGCCCATGTACACCCGATTCTTTTAGAACTTTCTGGCAATTCAACGAGATCCCAGACTTTATTGTATTCCATGGATTTTAACTCTTCCTTCATGGAATCAATCCATTTGTCTGACTCATTGCTTTCTATGGATTGTGAAAATGAAATCGGGTCCTTATTAAGACCAATGTCAAAATATGTCTCTTGCAAATAAACCACGTAATCATCCGAAATAGCCGATTTTCTAACTCTTCGGGATTTTCTTAATGGAATTTCTTGTGGTTCATTTGTGTCAGATATTTGTGATTTAGTTTCTTCATAAAGTGTTTCATCCAAATGTTGCTCGGTGTTGTCAAAGTGTTCTTCAATAACTGGAACAATATTTGGTATTTGTGTGGAAGTAGGCACATTCGTGGGTAATGGAACATTGACCCTCACCTCTTTTATTTCCACACTTTATTTTTCAAAACTCCCACTAACTTCGCCATTCTCAATGAATCTTGCATTACCGGTTTCAACAATTCTCGAACTATGGTTTGGACAGTAAAACACATACCCTTTAGATTTCTTTGGGTAACCAATAAAGTAACAACTTATTATTCTAGAATCTAATTTCTTTTCTTGTGGATTATAAACTCTAGCGTCCGCTGGGAAACCCCAAACATGCAGGTGCCTTAAACTAGGTTTCTTTCCCGTCTACAGTTTAAAATGAGTCTTTAAGAGCATACATCCATGATTATCTAGGTAATGAGGAATTACTCATCATGCTCCTAATTATATCCATAAGTGTTCGATTATGCCTTTCTGCATACCATTTTGTTGAGGTGTTCCTGGCATAGTATATTGTGCGCACATGCCACGTTCCTCGAGGAACTTTGCAAATGGACCTGGACATTGTCCTGATTCATTATATTTTCCATAATATTCACCATATCTATCTGACCTAATGATTTTCACCTTTTTATTTAATTGCCTTTTAACCTCATTAACAAACACCTTGAGAGCATATGTTGCTTGAGATTTTCCTTTCAGCAAATAGATGTATCCATAACGTGAAAAATCATCGATAAAAGTGATAAAATATTTATCTTCACCAAAAGATGGAACATCGGTGTGTATAATTTCAAGAAGTTGGGTGCTTCTTGTTACACCTTTCTTACTGTGCTTGGTTTGATTTCCCTTAATGCAATCCAAACATAAAGTAAGATCAGTAAAATTTAGATTCGGGAGAATCTCTTTCTTTACTAATCTTTCTAACCTTTCTTTGGATATATGACCCAAACGTCTATGCCACAAGTATAGTAATAATCTTTCTAATATTATGTTGAACAGTAAGAAAGGATTCAGAAAACCAATATCGAGTTTCAATTTATATAAACGATCACTAAGAACACCAGAACCATAAAAAATAGCATTCTTATATGAATTGAAACATCCATTTCCAAAATTTAAATCAAATCCAGAAACATCAAGTCTTGAAAGAGATATCAAATTCCTTGAAACTGAAGGTACATAAAGAGTCTGTAATAGATCAAGGTGACGTCCAGTCTCCATGATCAAACGATAAGTCCCTATGCCTTCAATTGGAGCCTTCATACGATTTCCTATGAACAAGAAATCCTTATTTGGATTTGTAGTTTGGATCGTAAAGAATCCCTCCAACGTAGTAGATACATGAGCAGTTGCACCAGAATCAAGCCACCAAGTATTATTAGGAACTTCTACTAGATTTGATTCGAAACATACAAAAGCACTAATTATACCTTTCTTTTCGAACCAAGCTTTATGTTTCAGGAAATCTTTCTGATAGTGTCCTTCCTTGTTACATAAACAACACGTATCTACCTTATGTTCCTTCTTAGCATCTTATGGAGCTTTAGTAGGTGCCTTCTTCTTCTTGAACTTGTTGGCCTTCACTTTAAGTCCTTTACCAGCTCCTTGACCCATGAGGTTAATTGAATGAGTCCCTTGTTTCTTAAGTCTTGACTCCTCCAGTAAGCATACTGGACAATTCACTAACATTCCACTTATCCTTAATAGTGTTATAGTTAATTTGAAAAGGTCCATACTCAAGAGGCAACGAGTTCAGAATAAACTGAACCAAGTAAGAGTCATCCACTTTCATCCCCAAGGTCTGAAGTCTTGCTGTAATGTTAGTCATTTCGATGGTATGATTTTGCATACTACGCGACCCATCAAACTTCATGGTCGTGAGTTCATCCATTAATGTACCTGCGAGAGACTTATCTGCAGAACGAAAATGTTCTCCCACAAACTTCAGGTATTCCCTGGCACTTTCTATCTGTGGAATAGTACTCTTAATGTTGTTGACAGTACTCATTCGCATAAACATAAGGCTCAACCTGTTAGAGCGTTCCCATGCTTTATGGAAAGACTTCTCATCTGCACTGCTTGTATCAGTAATGGCAGTGGGCTTATCATTCAGCAGAGCCAAGTCAAGATCCATTACACCTAAGTGGAACTGGACTTGTTCATGCCATTCATAGAAGTTCAATCCGTTAAACACAGTAACAGACGAAGCATGTGAATGAAGAGGAATATCTGCAAAATAGATAATACATGCTCACAAATCAATATGGATTCAATAAAATAATTAAAGCATATCGCAATTCTCCTTTGGTTAAATACTACGATACACAATCATAATTTAAATGTTATTTAGTCTTTAATAGGTAATTAAATATTTTTAATAAAACATATATGACATTTTGGATAGACAATATATATTTGGCTAAAGAATATTAATTTACCTCATCATATTCACTATTCATAGAATAATTAATCTACCTTTGGGTAAATCCTTAACTTCTAGCAATAGTAAAAATTAATTTATCCACTAATTTATAATTATAGGAATTTTATTAATTTTATGGATAAACTATTTTCATGAACATACTAGTTTGGCCACTTTGGCGACTAACAAACTGTAGAATCATAAATGCACACACAAAATAAACATCAGAAAATTTCATGTATGTGAATATTTTAAACATTCTAGTTTGATCACTTTGGTGACTAACAAAGCACATACATTAATTGTTTCACAGTATAAGAACCAAATCACAATCAATATGTGGGGTTTACATACTGTTACTGCAACATATGCAAAATCTGTAAATTAGTGGTCCTACATATTTAGGAATTAAACTGCATCATCTTCTTGAGTCCAAAGACCTTAGGCGGTTCACATACAAAAGTAATTAGCCTAATCTTCATATTTGGCATGTTCTGGCTCAAGTAGATGATATAGTTATTTATTTATTTTAATAAAAAACCCATAAATTTGTAACCCTAAGAGAGCATCAAACAGATATAGCCAAAAATATCAGACAATGAAGGCCGTCGACATTAACTTTCTAAGCCATCTCTATGGATTTATCACCAAAATCCCTTAATTCCTAAACGTTGCTTTGTTTCAATTGCACATGATTCCATTATAAAATTATTTTAATGTAGATGCTTTAAACACAATAACATAATATTGTCTCCTACTTTGGCAGAATCTAAAAGGCATTTACGAGACAAATCTAAGCCTCCAAAACGTAACATTAGATTAGTATTGTAATCATATTCAAATAAAGATGTTATCATGTCGAAGCTTAAGTCATCTAGGCTTTCATCCGCGAAGATTATCAGTTCAAATTCCATGCTCATGATACCACATGTAAACATACACTTTAATTTATACCGGGATCTTAAACATGATAATCTTACAAATAATCGTTACAAAAAATATACCTGAAGCAGAAACCATTATCGTGAAGCGGAAACGTTAGTTGGTAAATTAATATCTACCTCTTAGCCCTAACCTTATGTTACCACAACCGTCAGTGATGGAACTGTATGTAGGAAAATATGGTAACCCTAATGGGTGGAGGGAGGACCAACTAATAGAGAATTAAATATAGTTTGGTACGTCCATCAAGTAACCAATCGGACGGATGAGATTTTCTCATTAATTAAATATTAATTACGGGCCTTAAACCTATTGGGCAACCCATACGTAGGAAAATCTTAAATTTTTAGGCAGTGTAATATTCCCCCTTGGTCTTTGTGCCGCGGTTCTTTTCCAAAGGTCTTGCTTGAACCAGATATAGTTAGTTTTTATTTTAGTAGGAATAGTGAAGTCTTGTGCTATGTAGTAAATTAATATGACGGGAGTAAGGTTATGTGCCAATGTGTGAGTGAGATTTTTGTTGATATTTTGTGCATGTCAGTGATGTCTAGAACTTGCCTCGTGTGTTTGCGAAGCGAAGTTTCAGTCTTGTTCAGTCTAGAAAGTGATATAGGCATTTCCTTATTGATCCAGATATATGTTTTTACCCACCTAATTGTGATGTATCCTAGTTAGCCCCGTTAAGCCTGTATTCGTATTTCTTTGGCAACCACACTTCAAGCCTGATCCACTTTGTTTGAATTGACTATCTTTGAACCTTTTACCTCTCTTGACCACTTGAAATTGTTATGAGCCTGTGAAAGCTAAGTGAGGTATGGTTGGGTTTTGAGTGGAACTATAGAAAATGAGAAGGGTGCATTGTTTGAAAAACTTTTAAGAGCCACTTGTAGGGAATTGGAAAAAAATGAGTTGCTTGAAAAGAAAGAAAGAAAAAATCAGAATTTAGAAAAGAAAAAAATGGATTCCATGCTAGTGGTAGTTCTCATCTTGTTTGTGCTGAAAGATATTGGGAGCTTGATCTATTATGTATGATTGTTGGGGTTTGTTTCAACATAAGTGTGGGGTGTAAATTGTTAATGTACATGTTTAAAGTTCTTAGGGAGGTGTAGTCACTATATACAAATCTATCCTACCCGTCTCTCAGCCTACATTACAGCTAGATTAAGTCCTACTTGATCCTTGACAGAATGAGCTCAATTAGTAGAGTATTACACTACCGTCAAGCCTATGTCACGTTTTCTGTCGCACGTGAATTTTATTTCAGAGAATGAGTGGACTGTTTTTATCTTGAGTTCCTATTTGTTCTTGACTTTATAGTGTGTGGAACTACTCTCCGTTGTTTGTGTGAGGGCAAATAATTGGCGAAGTGAGCTAAAGTCTTTGACCTCTGTGTTAGAATAAGTGAGCATGTTGTGAAAAATATGCGGTGCTCGTGAGTCGAGTCTTGAGGCGAGGATATTTTTATATGGTGCTTAGTCTGTTTTAAATAGTCTTGGCATGATGTGTTAGGGAAGTTGTCTGATAAGAAGGTCGTCTCTATGTGATGTATAGTTTGATTGCTTGAGGACGAGAAATGATTTAAGTGTGGGGTGTTGATGGTAGGCTAGAATCACATGTTTTAGTCATAGTCTAATTACTGCATTTTAATTAAATTGGGATCGCGTTCGAGGGTCGAGAACCAAGTCTAGATATCAAAACATGACGAAAAAGAATTACGCTGTAAAATAACCACAGCCATACCGCATGGGGCGCCGCTGGGTGGGGTGCGGCAGTACAAATTGGCCAACTCTGACAGAATTCAGCTCTTTGAACTTTCCCACTAGCGCCCCATATGGGGCGGTGCGCATGTACAATTTTCACAGAGTATTTCCTATTTCAGCTTGAAAAAAGTAATTTTGCCTGGGCCTACTCCTATAGGGTATAAATATACCAAAAAGACGTTTTTGAAGGGACTTTTGACCTTGGAAGCTTTGGGAGATCATTGGAGGCTACAAGATAGGGGATTTCATCATCTTTCCATCAATTCAATATGGGAGTTTGGATTGTAACGTGAGATTGATATTTTCTCATTCTTTAATTATATTTGTGATGACTTTCTCCATAATTATGGAGTAGTTTACCTCAGGGTTTGACAGATATGGTGTTTTGATGAATATTTGTGGATTTTAACTCCAGTTTGTGCTTGAATTCGTTTATGGAGTTTTGAATTGTTGCAACTTTATTCATCAGTTTATTTAGTCGAAAGAGGAATATCTTGGTGATTATCTTCGCATTATTTTATTTGATTTAATTCATTGATTCTCTTAAGTAATCGAAAGAGCTTGTTGAATTGTTGATTGAATCAAGTTAGGAGAATATTCGGGAGACATTTTCCTAAGGACCAATCCATTAACTCATGCTTGCATACTTCATAGTGCTTATATTTGTTCATCTCGTAGAGGTAAGATTTTATCGAGAGAGGAGTCTTGACTATAAGTTTGAACTAATCATCGAGTGAATTCGTGAGAATCATTAGAATATTAGAGTGAATTAACTAGGGTTAAATCCCAAATAGCTATCTTGTACCTATCCTGTCAAATCCTTATCCCTTACATTGATAAGAAACCACTTTGTGAATCTCCAATTCCTTGATGTCAATTGTCAATTGCTTTATTTTAGTATTTAAACTTAGTTCATAATCATTAACTCAAGTGTTGAACCTCCTGAATAGCAATCAAATCAGAAATTACTCGAACATTGTCTAAATCCAATCCCTGTGGAGACGATATTACATTATACTATCTTTGATTAGCGAGCATCAATTTTCGTGTTGTATTTTGCACTTGATAAGTAGGGATTTTGACTACTTATTTGCTGTCTTTTACTTTTGTTTTAGACCAAAATTGCTTAAAGGTACTCCCGAAAACTAATAAAATGTGCTTGCTTGTAGGAATAATAGAACATGAACTAACGAGATGAAAATCAACTCAAGAAGGAGTAATTTTGGATAAGGACAGAAACAAGGCTAAAAGGGCATTGTGCGGACCGCACAATATTGAGTGCTGCCGCAGATCATGAAGAAGACCTCTGACAAGAAATGACATGCAAAGTGCGGACCGCACAATTCTGGTGCGGCCGCAAAAGACAAAGATCAGAGAGATGGGATTTTAAGTTCAAGAAGAAATGCGGACCGCACCATTTTTGTGCGGCCGCATAATCAAGAGCGCATCCGTACTCATTTTTATGCGGTCCACAGAAGTCTCACACAGCCAAAGCCCAAGATCAAGGAGTGCAGACCGCACTATAATTGTGCGGCTGCAGAAGCAAGAGTGTGGCCGCACTCATAAATGTGCGGTCCGCAGAAGTTGAAGGAGTGCGACCGCAGAACTGGAACCTATCAAGCCAAGTCTCATTGTGCGGACCGCACACATATTTATGCGGCCGCACAACCTCCGCAGGGATAATTTTGTCAGATATTTTTAGCTTAGTATAAATAGAACTTTTTGTCATTTTTAGGTCAAGTTTTTTTTTGGGAGAGCACCTGAGCCATTTTTCTTTACTGTAATGGGTAACATTGTATTAGTTTAATATTTTAACATTAGATTTTCTTCCCTTAATCATCTATTATGGATTCTATCTTAATTTCTTCTCTAATTTTTGCATTTTCCATGAGTAGCTAAATTTCTAGCTAGGGTTGTGACCCAACCCTAGTGTGGGTACTTAATGGGTGTTTGATTTAGGGCTTGTTTGTGATTGGGTTAGCTATATTTAGCCTAGTTCTTGCTTGAATTCAAGAATTAGTGGTTGCAAATATTGATTCATGCCTAATTGACTTAGTCTCTACCTGAGAAAGAGAGATTAAGTCTGGGAAAACTTGACTGACAAGAAATTAGGGTGAACTCAAGAAATTGATAGCCCCAATTAAAGGGTTGAATCTAGATATAGTAAGACCCGACTTGAGCATTTATCACTTGTTTTGTGCAATACCCGTTTGGACTTGAGAAAGCCAAATTGTAATCACTCAAACTACCAAGAGGTATAGAGTGAGTAATTGAGTGTGATTGCTATATTACAACCCCGACTAATCAAACTTGCCCTAGAGTTTACAACTCGTTAGGTGACCACCTAGGTGGAAGTCACAACCCTAGACCTTTTATCAACTTGAAAAACAACAAAACCAAAAATATTGTCTCTTAGCTTTTCATTTGCAAACATTAGCATAATCAATAGAAGTAGAAAGAAACAACTAAATATGTGGAAGTACAATCTTGGGCACATCATACATCTAGTCTAGACATATACCTAATCCTATATCTAACTCCCTGTGGATTCGATCCCGACTTGCTTTGGGTTTTTATTATTGCTTTGATTGTTTCACAACCTATATTTGTGGTGTGAGTTTGGGCGACATTAATTTTTGGCGCTGTTGCCGGGGAGTTAAACCAATTTAGCTATATATCTAGGTTTTTGTGTGATTTGTCTTCTTTTTCTTCCGAGTCACTAACTTTGTTTTTGAATTGATTTTAGGTACGAAAATGGCTCTCAACAACGATCCCATTGGGAATTTGCCAATGGGGGAGGACGTGGATGATGAACAAGTTGATGAGGTTCCTCTTTAACCTCAAGCAAATAGACGAGGCCGCCTGCCTCAAGACAACGTTTCCCCCCCCCCCCCACCTCCTCCTATAGCGGCAGCACAGCGACAGTTGCCGAACAAGGGTTATGCAAGTGTTATAGTTCCGCCCCGCATTAGGACGGGCAACTTCCAAATCACCAATGTGATTCTTACACTACTTAAGCAACGGGGATATTTCACCGGGGCTCCGAGTCAAAATACTTACAAGCATCTCAAAGGGTTTGTCGATACTTGTTGGGGGAGCAAGCAAACAAATGTCTTCGCGAGCGCGCTGCGGTTGAGGTTATTTCCCTTTTCTCTACGGGGAAAGGCATTGGACTGGTTAGAGAGATTGCTCAATCATTCCATCCATACATGGGATGAGTTGGCAGAAATATTCATTGCCAAATTCTTCTCTCCGGGACATATGGCGACACTTCGGGATGAGATTCTTGCGTTCAAGCAAGAACGCGATGAGCCATTACACAAGATTTGGGAAAGATATCTTACCATGGTGAAAGAGTGCCCGAATAATGATATGACCAAGGCCATGATCCAACAAACCTTTTACAGGGGGATCAACACAACAAATCAATGTATGGTAAATCAACTCGTCGGTGGGAACTTCATGAACACGCCTTATGTCGAAGCTTGTGAAATTTTTGATGAGATGGAGGATACCTCATCGGCATGGAAAAGTAGAGCCAATGTTCCTCAAGGTGACCCAAATATCATTCACCTACACAAGGAACTACATGATCATGGGCAAGCTATTGCCGAGTTGACAACTACAATGAACCAATTGGCCAAAGCTCAGCTTCAACAAGTTCAAGGGCCGAAACAAGTGAATGCGATGGAAGGTGTAAATATGATGATGAACAAGAGAGTACAAAAAGGTCAACAAATGCAAAGCCATCCGGAACAATTCATGCAAGATAATAGTGGATATGACCAAGGTGATTCGTTTAATGAGCAAGAAGAAGAAGTTCAATATGTCAACAATTACCAAGGCCAAAGAAATAATGCTCAAGTACAAAATCAACAACAATGGCGGTTACAAGGAAATCAAGAAAATTGGAATAACCAAGGCCACCAAGGTAATTGGAGTGGTGGTAACAATAATCAAGGCAATTGGAATAATCAAGGTAACCAAGGCAATGGGGGAGATAATCATCAAGGCAATTGGGGTGGCAACAATCAAAGCAATTGGGGAGGCAATAACCAACGAGGGTGGAACAACAACAACAACCGGGGGTCGGGTTCTCAAAGGCCCCCGATGTTCCAACAACCGAGCAATCCACCTCCTTATCCTCTTCAAGGTTCAAGCTCTTTTAAAAATGAGATGGGTAGAATTGAGAATATGTTTAAACGGATGATGGAGAAGAATGCCGACTCCGATGCTCAACTAGCCTCTCACAACACTTCTATCCGAAATTTGGAAGTTGAATTAGGCCAAATCTCGCAAGCTTTGAATACTCGTCCTAAGGGGGCACTACCAAGTGATACTGTGGTGAACCCGAAGGGTGGGAATAATACGGGACATGCTATGGCCATGACTACAAGAAGTGGAAAAGGTGGAGATGCAACCACCTCAAATCAAAGAAGAATTGTGGATGATGATGTTGCGGTTCAAGAAGATGTATTGCCAAGCAATATGGTTCAAGCTAATGAAGAAGTGAGATTTGATATTGATGAAAATGTGGAGGAGACGCAAGAAGAAGTGAACCCATCTAGGGAACATATGATTGACATGCCGGAACCGGTAGTGCCAAAGGCTAAGACACCAATGGCAAGGCCTCCTCCTCCATACCCTCAAAGGCTTGCAAAAATAGTGAGAACCAATTCAAAAAGTTTATTGACATGATGAAGAGTTGGTCTATCAATGTACCATTGGTTGAGGCTTTAGAGCAAATGTCGGTTTACGCAAATTTCATGAAGGACTTGGTGACCAAGAAAAGATCGATGAATTCTGAGACTATCAAGATGACACATCAAGTGAGTACTATTATGCACTAAATGGCTCCGAAATTGGAAGATTGTCACGACCCCAGTTCACCCTCCATGAACATGTCGTGATGGCACCTAGTTCCTACAACTGGGTAAGCCTAACAATGCGAAAATTAATATAACTTGCGGAATAATTAATTAAAACTGAACATGCTAAAATAATAACTGCGTGTAAGGCCACTCGGCCTATACAACTCAAAAGAAATGCGGAAGTCTACAACACAATCCCAAAACCCGGAAACTCACGGGAACCACAGGCTAATAGAAATACCGTAAGTGCTCTAATCTCCAGAACGTCTACATCAAAGTTATGATGGAATCTAAACACTACAGATAGAATAAGGAAGAAGACTCTTCGGTCTGTGAACGTTGCAGATATACCTCGAAGTCTCCGTAGCTCTCCCTGCCTTAAGGATAATGCGCCTGAGTGGAGGTACCTGGATGATCTGCACATGAAAAACATGCGCAGGAAGGGCATGAGTACACCACAGCGGTACTCAGTAAGTGCCAAGCCAAACCTCGGTTGGGTAGTGACGAGGAAAGGTCAAGGTCCTACTGAGATAAAACACAATATATAATAGGTTAAGGGAAACAGTATAGATAAAGTCTACAGCGAGAATCCAAACAGGATAAATAAGGGAAACAGTAATAGGAAGCAGAAACAAAACAATATAAGGAATACTGCTCACAACAGGAAGTAATAGCCGGGGATCTCTTGGTATCCCGAGGATCTCTTGGTATCCTCATCATATAAACTAGGGAACTCTTGGTATCCCGAGGATCTCTTGGTATCCTCATCATATACACGAGGGATCTCTTAGTATCCCGAGGATCTCTTGGTATCCTCAAATCTTTCATTTACATGTGCCAGGGATCTCTTGGTATCCCGCACCTCAGTCCAGAACATAACAAGTACAGGGGGATCTCCCGAGATGCCGTCCCGTAGTCCCAATTTAAAGCACACAATAACAGCCCAAAACATTAGGATAAATGCTAAAACTCATAACAAGTAATAGAAATCCTAGCCTAACATGCTTCACGTAGTGCAAACAAGATAGCTTAAGCACTTAAGCAAGCAAGTCAACAAAACATGCTTCTCTAAACTAGCATAGGATAAACTTGCAATTCAAAATAAACAGGTAAGCAAGAAAAANGAGTTACAGGGAGATTCGTTTACCGTTTTTACAAATAAGCTTGTCGTCCGTTGTGCGATAGTTGTACCTTTCATAACTTGATGATAGTATTATTATCATTGTTGTAGATTCAGGTGCGAAGAGGCGAGTTCAACTTGGTGATTGGAAAGTTTGTGATAAGGTATGTTAAGGCACTTACTTCTTTCTTTTGGCATGATCTAAAGTGACAGGAACATAAACGATACGCTAATTCATAACGGATCTACTCCTAGGAACTAAGGTTCTCCATGTTGTTCTTTCCTTATAAAGTTATTCTAATCAAGTATGTATGATCCAGATCCTTGAATCCTACTAAGGTTCATATTGAGGGTATGGATGTCCATAATATTAATCAAAGTTGCAACGACCTTAAGTCACTCCGAAAGGTTTAGACCGTGATTCCATGAGTCTAGCATGCATTATATATAGTATCTATTTTACTCTACTGAGCTGCGCCATAGTCAGCATGGTACGGCAACTATTATACAACCACTGATCAGTTGGGTTTACCTAGCTCCACGTGGACGGGTATGATACTACCGAGCCTTATGATGGCCAGGTACGTTTTTGCCGAGTCCTCTTTGAGGCTAGGTATGATATGATGATGATAATGCCCACCGAGGCGAATATTTATAAAATTTTATGTATATATATGTATTATGCATTTCATATCAGTAGCCCCCAGGGGCACTCAGATGTTACAGGTTGTATCTCCTCTATCTCACTTTACATTACTGTGCTTGTTTATGCTTTCCTGCCTTACATACTCGGTACTTTATTCGTACTGACGTCCCTTTTGCCTGGGGATGCTGTGTTTCATGCCCGTAGCTCCCGATAGGCAGGTTGACATTCCTCCTAGTAGGCTATCAACTCAGTGGAAGGTATTGGTGCACTCCACTTGCTCCGAAGTTGCCTATTTGGTCAGTATGATTTGGACATGTATTGATTGGTATGGCGGGGCCCTGTCCTAACCTTTATGATGTGTATGTACTCTTAGAGGCTTGTAGAAAAATGTCATGTATATGAAAGATTGTGTGGCCTTGTTGGCCTATGTTTAGTGTAAGAGTGTTCGTTTTGGTCTTATAGGACCGTATGTCACATGTAAAAGTTTGTATTTCATGTTGGGTCGTCCTATGTCAATTATTCCCTTATGTTTTATTTTGGTTTTATCATGACATCCCTTTCGGCCCATTTATCCATGATGGTATGATAAGATACATTACGTTGGTACTCGGTTGAGTAAATTACCAGGTGCCTGTCGCGGCCCTCTAATTTGGGTCGTGACAAAAGTAGTATCATTGCAGTTCTATCCTGGGGAGTCTACAAGTCGTGTCTAGTAGAGTCTTATTTATGGGTCAGTTGTGCACCACACTTATAAGCAGGAGGCTACAGGGCATTTATGTCATGACCCCAGTTCACCCTCCATGAACATGTCGTGATGGCACCTAGTTCCTACAACTAGGTAAGCCTAACAATGCGGAAATTAATATAACTTGCGGAATAATTAATTAAAAACTGAACATGCTAAAATAATAACTACGTGTAAGGCCACTCGGCCTATACAACTCAAAAGAAATGCGGAAGTCTACAACACAATCCCAAAACCCGGAAACTCACGGGAACCACAGGCTAATAGAAATACCGTAAGTGCTCTAATCTCCAGAACGTCTACATCAAAGGTATGATAGAATCTAAACACTACAGATAGAATAAGGAAGAAGACTCTTCGGTCTACGGACGTTGCACATATACCTCGAAGTCTCCGTAGCTCTCCCCGCCTCAAGGATAATGCGCCTGAGTGGAGGTTCCTGGATGATCTGCACATAAAAAACATGCGCAGGAAGGGCATGAGTACACCACAGCGGTACTCACTAAGTGCCAAGCCTAATCTCGGTTGGATAGTGACGAGGAAAGGTCAGGGCCCTACTGAGATAAAACACAATATATAATAGGTTAAGGGAAGCAGTACAGATAAAGTCTACAGCGAGAATCTAAACAGGATAAATAAGGGAAACAGTAATAAGAAGCAGAAACAAACAATATAAGGAATACGGCTCACAACAGGAAGTATCGCCGGGGATCGCTTGGTATCCCGAGGATCTCTTGGTATCCTCATCATATACACGAGGGATCTCTTGGTATCCCGAGGATATCTTGGTATCCTCAAATCTTACATTTACATGTGCCAGGGATCTCTTGGTATCCCGCACCTCATTCCAGAACATAACAAGTACATGGGGATCTCCCGGGATGCCGTCCCGTAGTCCCAATTTAAAGCACACAATAACAGCCCAAAACATTAGGGTAAATGCTAAAACACAGAACAAGTAATAGAAATACTAGCCTAACATGCCTCACGTAGTACAAACAAGATACTTTAACCACTTAAGCAAATAAGTCAAGTAAACATGCTTCTCTAAACTAGCATAGGATAAACTTGCAATTCAAAATAAACAGGTAAGCAAGAAAAATTCAATTTATATACTTCAAGTAAAACGGATTTCCAACAATTTGCTCAAGTACGCGCTCGTCGCCTCATGTACGAGGCTTTCAAATATCAAATATCATGTCCTAAGGGGAAGAGGTCCCTCACACAAGGTTAGACAAGCCACTTACCTCGAACCGGCTCAAAATCAACTAGAAATCATGCCCTTGCCACGAGTATCCGACTCCAAATGGCCCAAATCTATTCAATTCAATTACATATCCTAAATAACATCGCAAACAACTAGTTTCACTATTTAATTCAAAGCTACGGCGTGAAATTAGGTAAAATGACTAAAATTCCCTTCAGGCCAACGTCTCAAAATCGAATAATTTTTACATTTTCAGAACCCTCGTACTCTCACGAGTCTACCCATATAAAAATCTCCCAAATCAGAGGTCAAATGCTCACTCAAAACTCAATAGTTTAGCCTATGAAGTTTCACCCAATTTTTCCAATTTTTTATCCTCAATTCGAATTTTAATGATGGATTTAACTATATAATGATGAAATATAACTAGAAGGGTTTAAAGAAATGTTACCCAATAATCTCCTCTTCAAAACCCTCTCAAAATTGCCCTTCCCCGAGCTCAATTTGATTTTTCTAACTTAAGAAAACTAACCCTCGAAATTTCTATATCTGCTCAGGGATTTCCGCTTCTGCGTACAAGGGACCGCTTCTGCGGTCCCGCTTCTGCGGAACAAGAGCCGCTTCTGCGGTTTTCATTAAAAGGCAGGGACCGCATTTGCAATAAAAGGGTCTTAGATGCGATAATGTATCTGCGGGGGAACATCTGCNCGATTCAGAGTTCAAGAATTTGAGCTTAATATAATTGTTATATTTGGCTTTATCTGATTTTTCTACATGTTCCATGCTATATGTGCTAAATGTTTTACCGCTTTGATATTATCTGAATTGTATATATAAAATTGTTACGAAACCCTTCTCTTCTCATCTCCGTGGATATGCTCACTGGTTGAGACTCTCTATTCTGTTAGTGTCAATACCTTAAAGTAAGAAAGAGGCCGGACAAGTTACTAAGCCGGATGGCCTTTTGGTTCCAGGTACGTAGCCCCCTCCTCGACTCGAGTTGTCCGCTCGGGTACACAGTCTAGAACATATACTAAGGTTTGGAACCTAGAATAACTCGACCTCATGCCGGATCCCTAGTAGGACGTTTGTTTGCATCATGTGCATTTGACTTAGGGGACTCAACACAGGGGTTGGGTTCGTCTAGGACAGGTGACCGGAAATGAATTGACCATCCTGATGCATCTTACGTGCTACTTGCGCATTTATTTGCTCGGTTTTGCATGTTGATCGGCTTGACTAAATGAGTGAAAATTGAGAAAAATAAGTAGTTGTAGGACTAAGTGAGGGGGACCATTTGAGAAAAAATCAATGCCCAAATAGTACCGAAATGCTGCCGAATTTTTGAAAAATGAAAAATGGAAAAGAGAAAAATATTTGAAAAAAAAAACATAGAAAGAAAAATTATTGTTCAAAATAGTTTTTGGCAAATCTGCCCGAACTACGCTGGTTTGATTCTCACCGGATGTGAGATACGCAGGCAACCCTCATCGGGTCCAACCACCCTTTTGCAAAAAATAGCCAAAAAATATCAAAATTTTAATTTTTGTCAAAATAAGTCGGGTGATGCCATTCTTGTTTTAAAATAAGCCGAATGTCCTCAAAAGGACGCCGGAAGGCTGTTTTTGCAAGAACAACCACCCTGAGTCATTTTTAACCGGTTAGCAGGCACAGCCTTAAAATCTCCCTCCCGGAAGTGCTGAAAGGCCGTATCTGCAAAACCGAGTCTTTGTTTGCTTAAATAAAATTTTTGAAAAATAGCCACTTTTCCTTTTAGGTCAAAATAAATCATTAAAATACTCCTGAGATGTCTTTCTTTCATAAATAAAAATAAATACAAATTTTGAAAATTGAGTCCGAAAATATTTTTGCTCAAAAATCCAAAACATTTTTCGTAAACGTCCCTTTTCGAAATTAAGAGGCAACTTTCAAAATCAAAAGAAAATAAAATATTTCTTTTTACTTCTAAAAATTCCCAAAGTTCCAATAAAGAGAAAAGAAATTTTTAGAAGTCTTTCTTTCAAAAATCAAAAGAAAAATCAAAATCAAAAATCAAAATCTACATAGTTCCTGTTTTCTTTTTTCAAAAAGTATTTCTTTCAAAAATTCCAAAAAAGAGTTAGCTTATTCACCTTATTTGCAAGAACTACGCTTGGTCTGATTCATGCGCGGTCATGATACGTAGGCAATCTCCATAGGATTCGACCGTAACCCTAAAGGAAAAGAGAAAGAGAGAAGGAAAATACGAGGGAAGGAAATAAAAAAACACGCAAAAAGAGAAAATAAAGAATCGAGAGAAAAACCATGGCAAAAGAAAAAGGGAAAAAGCAGAAAATGAAAAACAGAGGGAAAAGACAAATGAGAGAAAAATAGAAAGAGAAAGAAAAGTAAGAAAAACAAAGAGTGGAAATCAAAAGAAGAGAAAATAAAAAAAAAGACAAAAAAAAAGAAAAATAAAAGGAAAAGACCGGGATGACACATGCAACCATTGCAAACATGTAGACACCCAGTTAACTGTATAGGTGCATCACACCCCAATGTGCGATTACCTATCCGTTACTTGTCTCAAACTAACCGTGTGTTGCTGTCAATTCCAGCCTAGCTTTTAGAAACGGTGGTTGGTTGTGGTAAGCTGGCATCGCATCAATACTTTACCAGATCGAAAGGAAGTGTGGAAATGTCTACAGAAATGACTTTGCCCGCAGTTCCCATCTCTGAGGATAGCCCCATATCGGGGATCCCGGCATCTGAGTCTGTCACAGCTCAGGAGAACCGAATACTACATCTCCGAATGATGGAGATGTGGACGCATGGACTAATGGCAGGGAGCCTCCAAGTGCTATCCCTGGCTTTCCTGAATTGTTCCCGAGAACCGGGGGTACTTNCATCAAGTGCATGAAAGCTGCTAGGGCATTGGTCGGCCCAAATGACATAACAAGGAACTCGTAATGACCATACCGAGTCCTGAAGGCAGTCTTCGGGATATCTGGCTCCCGAATCTTCAACAGATGGTAACCTGAGCGCAAGTCAATCTTAGAAAACACCTGTGTGCCTGAAGCAGGTCAAACAGATCATCAATACGAGGTAAAGGATAACAGTTCTTCACTGTAACTTTGTTCAACTGGCGATAACCAATACACATACGCATAAAACCTTCCTTCTTCTTCACAAACAAGACAGGAGCACCCCACGGTGAAACACTGGGTCGAATAAAACCCTTACCAAGCAATTCCTGCAACTGATCCTTCAACTCCTTCAACTCACGAGGAGCCATACGATACGGAGGAATGGAAATGGGCTGAGTGCCCGGCAACAAATCAATGCCAAAATCAATGTCTCTATCGGGCGGCATGCCCGGAAGATCAGCTGGAAACACATCGTGATAATCCCGTACCACTGGGACTGAATCAACAGAAAGGGGTATCAACACTGACATTTCTCACATAATCTAAACTACACAGCACACCCTTTCTCAACCATACGCTGAGCTTTAAGGAAAAAGATAACTCTACTGGGAGTGTGATCTAAGGCACCCCCCCCCCTCAACACGCGGTATACCTGGCATGACCAGCGTCACGGTCTTGGCGTGACAATCAGGAATAGCATAATGGGGCGACAACCGGTCCATACCCAAAATAATATCAAAATCAACCTTACTGAGTAACAATAAATCTGCTCTGGTCTCAAAACCACGAATAGTAACCAAACATGACCAATAAACGCGGTCCACAACAAGAGAATCCCCCACAGGAGTAGAAACATAAATAGGAAGACTCAAGGAATTCTCAAGGTACACTCAAATGCGGAGCAAAATAAGAAGACACATGCAAATAGGTGGAGCCTAAATCGAATAGAACCGATATACCTCTACAACAAACCATGACAATACCTGCGATGACAGAATCGGAGGCAACAGCGTCGGTACGGGCAGGTGGGGTAGCAATTGGGGCTGTAACCATAGCCTGAGAACTCTGCGGGGCGCGCTGTGGCTGAAAAGTCTGTGGAGGTGCACTCCTCCCGAGTCTGGGGCAATACCTCACCACATGGCACATGTCACCACACTCAAAGCAACCTCGCGGCTAACGTGGCGGTGGAAACTGTGCAGTACGGGTACTCCAAGACCCCTGAACACCTGAAACTCTGTGTGAAATCTGGGATGCAGACTGAGCTGGGTGACCCACAAAACCTCTACCGTGTCGTACTCTTCCCCCAAAATAAGGACCAGCGAGCCTCCCCAATCTACGAGGCCTACTCACTCCTCTATACTCTCCCTCCTGACCATGCCTGCCCTCTCTCTCCTGGACCCACCTGTCTCCTACTTAGCGAGAGGTCCTCACCACCNGTGCTCTTTGCTGGAGGCCATCTCCCACTTTTTCAATGGCACATCTAACTTGGCCAAGACAGTTGTCAGTATAAACCCATAAGGTGTGGCATGGGCCTTGGAGCCATTGATGACTCTATCCAGCAGCTTGACAATGAAAGCAGGCCAGTTAATCTGCTTTCCTCTCACAAGACACTCCAGAAGGACCAGGTCCATATAATTTGCAGTGTGCCTTCTCTCCTGTCTGGGCAGCAAACACTTGTTCACAAACTCAAAGAGCACCTTGTGCTCAGGCTTCATCTCACTCTTTTGCACAAACCTAGCCTCAGGCACTTCTTCAGCAGACTTGGTATCACAGAAATTTCTGGTGATTTGGAGAGCAGAAGGGAGAGAATCTAGACAAGGCCACATTTGCCTAGTATAGTCATCATAGCCCTCACAGGGTATGTCTAGAATTCTGCCCAATTTAGGTGCATCAAACTGCACCTCTACTCCCCTCACCAAGCTTGTAACAACCCTATTCACCACTGTGGCATTTGCCATAAACTCTATCAGCTCTTTTCTTGCCAGCCTGCCATCAAGTTGAAGAACCATGTCCTTCCACCCCTGTGCATCCAGGGCATCAACCAATCTTTGCATGCCTGGCTCCTCCAGGTCTTTCAGAATTCTTCCTTTCAATATCTTTCTCCTGCTAAAAAGGACAAATCTATCCTGTTCTTTTTCAGATTCCTCTTCTTCATCCTCTCCACTCCATGCTTTTTCTTCTTCAGGAACTTTTACTTGTTTTCCTTTGACTGCAGACCTGGTTCTTTTTGCCAGGGAGGGTTCAGCAGATACAGATTCTGAAGACTTCTTGGCAGAGGTCTTGGATTTCTTTGGTGTAGGAGTGGAAACCTCCTCTGTTGTATCTCTTTCCTGATGGACCAGTTCCATCTCCTCCTCCTCTTCTTCTGTAGCCACAGAACTTTCTACAACCTTAGCTTTTCCCTTTTCCTTCTTCTTTTTCTTGCTCGCTTCTAAGGCTTTCTGCAACTCAGCCTCACTTTGCTTTACCCTGCCTAGTAGCTTTCACCCTTGGTACTGGAGGGACAATAGGCTTAGGAGATGACACTTTGCTCTTCTTTGTTGGTTTAGAAGCGGTTGGAGCCTTTTGAAAAAAAGCTTTGCGCTTCTTGGGATCATAGCTTGCCCCAACCTTCTTCAGAATGTCAGCCAATGTTTCTTCCACAGACAAACCAGGTTCATCTTGTTGTTCACTCAAGTGTACAAGGCCTTCAGCAGCCTCTCCAGTGTCACTTCCCCCTGGCTTGTTGCCACTCTCCTCTACTCGACCACAAATAGCAAGAATTTTATCTTTCTTTTTCTTTCCCTTTCTACTCGACTCCCCCTCATTTACATCTCTCACAGAACCTACAAACACAAACCTATTGTCCACCTTTTCAACTACATCAGGAAAAACATAACATGTATTTACCTCCCTAGGGTTTTCTTGATTCCTGTCTGAGTCAGAAGACCCACGTTCTTCTCCATCGCTTGCAGAAACAAACGCTTCAGACTCAGAACTTGAGTCAGATGATTCCTTTTCAGAGCTCTCCTTTTTCTTGCTGGCTCTCAATTTTTCGTTTAGAGCCGTTCTCAGAACACCAGTAGCCATAGTCTTTCTTGCCAACATTTTTTGCTGGCGAAATCTTGGTTTAGGATTGTCGCTAGGAGGTGCAGATGAGGGTGAGTTAGGAGATACTGGTGAGGGAGTTCCTGGATTTTCTTGAGGAGTAGACATGGTGAAGAATTTCTGGAAAGTTTTGGGGATTTTGGAGATTTTTAGAGAGAAAGATGATGATTTGATGTTTAAGTCTTAATGACGGTTATGGACTGGAATGGAAGTATGTGGAGTGTATTTAAAGTGGAGTATGATTAAGTGCAGTAGCAACCTTTTTGCAGTGGTCAATCAAGAGTCTAATCCCATTATGACTCCGGTCTTTAAGTGATAAATAGGAGACGCTTGGTTTTAGAAAATAGTCCCGTTTTCTTTAGAATTCTAGGAGAATGAAACTGGTTCAATACTCAACGGTTATATTTTTAGGAGTTTGGTTAGAATAGGACTTCTGCTCATAATTGGAATATTTATTTTTCTAATTGTGCAAAGTATAGAAACATACCTGACCTTTTCTCATGAGCATATACTGATGAATCAGGTTCTTCAGGTAGAGCTTCTCTTGATTATGCCTCATATATCAGAATAGAAGAAAACTTTGTAAGAGATCAATGAATTAATATAAACACACGTCACAGGAGTATACTGATTAGAGTATGAGACTGAGTAGGAATTAGTCTAGATATTTACATAAAGTCAGAACTTCTAACCAAAAAAAAAAATTTTTTTCATTGTATTCTGAACTGGTTCCTTTTTAGGTGATCTTAATCATCCCTAATTCCAACATGTTCCTTTCAAAGTTTTCCCTATTCAATGCTTTGGTGAAGATGTCAGCTATTTGTTTATCAGTAGCACAAAATTCTATTGAGATTAATCCTTTCTCATAATTGTCTCTCAAGAAGTGGTGTCTAACATCTATGTGCTTGGTCCTTTTATGATGAACAGGATTCTTTGTCATACTTATAGCACTAGTGTTATCACAAAATATTGGAATGCATCCCACTTCAATTCCAAAATCTACCAATTGTTGTTTAATCCATAGTAATTGAGCACAACACGAAGCTGCAGCCACATACTCAGCTTCAGCAGTAGATAGGGCTACTGAATTTTGCTTCTTGGTAGCCCATGATATAAGACATGAACCAAGGAAGTGTGCCATACCTGAGGTGCTTTTTCTATCCACTAGGAAACCTGCATAGTCAGCATCAGCATATCCTACTAGATTAAAATTACTACCTTTAGGGTACCAAAGACACAATTCAGTAGTGCCTTTCAGATATCTCAATATCCTTTTGACAGCAGTCAAGTGAGACTCCTTTGGATTTGCCTGAAAATGAGCACATAGCCCTACACTGAAAACAATGTCAGGTCTACTGGCAGTAAGATACAAGAGTGAACCAATCATACCCCTATACAACTTCTGATCCACTGATGAACCAGGTTCATCAATACTCTAATTTAGNCTGATCAATATACAGGGAATAATTGATGGGGTAACTATAGCTTTTCAGACTCTTAGAAGTTTAATCAAACTAAAATTCAGTTTTGAAGAGACGTTGGAGTGTATCCTTAGAATCTAGGTACTTCCATTTGGTTGGGACTCTTTTGAATAAGACTGGTTCACTTGTAACGGATAAGTCCAAAAAGGAGTTTGGTATTGGTAGGACTCTGCTCATGATCCAAATATAGTTATTTCAAATTATGCAGAGTGTAGAAAACATACCGTGTTATCTTGATGAACCAGGTTCTTCACTGATAATTCTCTTGTGTGAGTCTAAATTTACCAAGATAGAGAAAATATCATTAGAGATTAATGAGTCATTTTAACACATGGCACAAGAGTATACTATGAAAAGTATGAAACTGAGCAAGATTTAATCTAATTATACACAATTAACAGACTTTCTAACCAAATTTTTTTTTCAATTTTTTTCATTCATTTTTTTCCGTTTAACCTTGAACTGGTCCTTTTAGGTGATCTTAATCATCCCTAATTCCAACCTGTTCCTCTCAAAGTGATCTCTACCTAAGGCTTTTGTGAAGATGTCAGCAATTTGCTTGTCAGTAGCACAAAATTCCATAGTGATCAAGCCTTTCTCATAGTTGTCCCTCAAAAAATGATGTCTAACATCTATGTGCTTAGTTCTCTTATGATGAACCGGATTCTTAGTCATACTAATAGCACTAGTGTTATCATAGAAAATAGGGATGCAACCAACATCAATTCCAAAGTTCAATATTGGTTGTTTGATCCACAACAATTGAGCACAATCATGAAGCAGCAACAACATACTTAGCTTCAGTAGTAGATAAGGCCATTGAATTTTGCTTTTTGATAGCCCATGACACAAGACATGAACCAAGGAAGTGTGCCATACCTGAGGTGCTCTTCCTATCCACAAAGAAACCTGCATAATCAACGTCAGCATATCCCACTAGATTAAAATTACTACCTTTTGGATACCGAAGGCAAAGGTCAGTGGTGCCTTTCAAGTATCTCAATATTCTCTTTACATTAGTCAAGTGGGACTCCTTTGAATTTGCCTGAAATCGAGCACAAAGACCTATACTGCACACAATGTCAGGTCTGCTAGTAGTGAGATATAAAAGAGAACCAATCATTCCCCTATACAACTTCTGATCAACAGATGAACCAGGTTCATCTATATCCAATTTCGTGGATGTTGCAATAGGAGTGTCAATTTCTTTGGATGTTCCTTCCCGGTTTTGTTACTGAGGAATAGGTTCATGGACAGGTTCCCTCGAGGTTTGAGGATCAGTTCCTCTCTAGTCAGTTCCCCCTGTCATGTTGCCCTGGGTGGAAGGACCTGTTCCATCACATGTTCCTTCCTGTGATGCTTCTTCAGGCTAGAATGTGGTTTCACCATTTGAATTTCTTATCAGTCCAATCTCTTTATTATCTTGTTCCTGCCTCTCAGAAAGAATGTTAGTTTAAAAAAAATAACATATACATTTTTTCTACACACATAGTTCTTTTATTGTATATCTTATAAGCTTTACTATGTGAAGAATATCCCAAGAATACTCCCTCATCACTTTTGGGATCAAACTTTCCTAGGGAGTCTTTTCCATTATTGTGCACATAGCACTTGCAACCAAAAGCCCTAAGATGGGATATGTTTGGTTTTCTCCCTTTAAGTAACTCATAGGTATTCTTCTCTACTAGAGGTCTGGTCATGCATCTATTTATGATGTAACATGCAGTGTTTACAGCCTCTGCCCAGAAGCTGTGAGGCAATTTGCTAGATAGTAACATTGTTCTAGCCATATCCTCAAGAGTTCTATTTTTCCTTTCAACTACTCCATTTTGTTGTGGAGTCCCGGGGGCAGAGAAATTGTGATCTATGCCATTTTCATCACAAAATTCAGCAAACTTAGAGTTTTCAAACTCAGTTCCATGATCAGACCTAATGGATACAAGATGATTTCCTAATTGTTTCTGAGTCTTCCTAACAAATGCAGAAAACATGTCAAATGCTTCATCTCTGGAAGTTAGAAATAAAACCCAGGTGAATCTAGAATAGTCATCAACTAGCACCATTACATACTTCTTTCCACCTCTGCTCATGGTTCTCATTGGACCACATAGATCCATATGAACGAGTTCCAACGTCTTGGACGAACTTACCATTTTCTTGGATTTGAAGGATGACCTTACCTGCTTCCCCCTTGCACATGCCTCACAAACTTTGTCTTCCTTGAACTTGATATTAGGTAACCCTATAACCAAGTCCTTGGAGACTAATTTGTTTAGCTGATTTAGACTGGTATGACCAAGTCTTTTGTGTCACAGGAGGGGATCATTAACCAACACACTTAAACAAGTGAGTTCATTTTCTGAAAGAGTGGACAAATCTACAATGTAAATATTGTTAACTCTTTTTCCCTGCAAAACAATCTTGTCAGTGGTAAGGTTAATCACAAAGCATTTGGTGGAGGTAAAAGCCACAAGGTTACCTCTGTCACACAGTTGTGACACACTTATTAGGCTATATTTCAAGCCATCTATCAGGTAGACATTCTCTATGGAATGAGAATCTGTTTTGCCAACCTTTCCAACCCCAATGATCTCACCTTTCTTTCCATTACCAAAGGAGACATTACCTCCCTTTAGGTCCTCAAGTGAAAGGAACTGGTCCTTGTCCCCAGTTATATGTTTTGAGCAGCCACTATCCATATACCATATTTGGCTCCTCCCTTTCACTTGGACTTGCAAAAGGAAATCAGGGGTTAGTCTTAGGAACCCAAACTAGTTTGGGTCCCTTTCTATGGGCAAAAGGATGAATCAGATTCTTTCTTGCCCAACTAGGCAGCTTGTGCTTTTCTTAAACAAAAGCTTTATTTCTTTGACTAGCCTTTTCTTTTGCATTACATTCATATTTGTAATGGCCATTCTTACCACAGTGTGTGCAGATTTTATTTTCAGGAAGAGTGAGGTACTTGCTTTTTGGATCCCATTTAGGAGCTTGAGTCCCATAGCCAAGTCCTCTTTTGTTACTGCTATGATGCTCTTGCAGCCAGGAGAGAGAATCAGAAGCCTTGTTCCACTTGCAAGTTCTGTCTAGTTCATGTTTTACCTTTCCTAGATCTTCTTTCAAGACTTTAATGAATTCATCTTTCTTGTATAATTCATCTTTCATTTTTCCCAAATTTTCTTCTAGAGTGAGATATGTGTGATCAGCTTTCTTCTTTCCTGTTCCTAATTTCAATTTTAAGTTTTCAGACCTAACCTCTAGGATACTGTTGTCAAGTTCAAGAACTTGGTTCTTCAATTCAACATTTTTGTTATCACTCTCATTTGCCCTAGACTCTAGACTTTTGCATTTTGCTTTTAGAATCACACATTCCCTAGACAGAACTTCCTTCTCATTATTAATTATCTCAGACTCATCAATGAAGTCTATTAATAGCTCAGCCAGCCTTTCTTTAACAAGATTTTAATCTTGTCTTTGAGATGAAGAATACTTACCTCTTGTTCATCATCTGATTCTCCGATGGCCATTAGTGTTTGCTCCTCCTCAGCTTCATCTTCGGAGTCTTCATCTGAGGTTTCTCCCCAAGCAGCAACCATAGCCTTGGTTGAACCTTTGTTTTTATTTGGTTGAACATGTTCCTTCTTCCTGTTCCTTCGTTCAGCTCTTTCTTCTTCCACTCAATTTCCCATTGAGGGCAGTTTTTGATCATGTGGTCAGTCTTACTACACTTGTAGCATCCCTCATTGGTCTGTTTCTCCGGAGCTCTTGTTTTGTTGAAGTTTGTACCTCTTGAAGAACCCTTTCCTCTCATCAGGTACTTCTTGAAATCCCTAGTGATCATAACCACTTCATCACCTTCCAAATCTGCACCTTCAGCAATTCTGAGAGCTAAACTTCTCTCCTTTTTGGGAGTATCCATCTTCATGGTTTGTCTCTTCATTTCATAGGCAGTTAAATTTCCAATTAGTTCATCCAGTCTGAGGGTAGCAATGTTCTTGGATTCCTGAATGGCAGTGATTTTGCTTTCCCATGTGACTGGCAGAACCCTTGTCAGAATCTTCTCAACCTTGTCTTCTTCAAGGATAATCCTGCCAAGAGATTCAAGTTCATTTGTCAAAGTGGTGAATCTAGTATACATCTCCTGGATAGTTTCTCCTTCCTTCATAGTAAAATTCTCATATTGAGAATATAGAAGTGTTCCTCTTGATCTCTTCACTTGAGGTGTTCCTTCATGAGCCACTTGCAGAGTGTCCCATATTTCCTTAGCAGTTGTACAGCTTTGGATCCTACTGTACTCGTCTGGTCCTAGACCACATACAAGCCACTTTTTTGCCTTAGCATTTTTCTCCCACTTCCTCAGGTCCTCAGCAGTGCAATCAGCCCTTGTTTTTGGCACATCAATTCCTTCAGCATTCTTCTTAGTGATTGCTAGGGGACCATCAGTGACTATGTCCCAAAGTTCATAATCTTCCCCTATAATGTGATCTCTCATCCTATTCTTCCACCAAGAATAGTACTGACCATTGAAAAGTGGAGGCCTGGCGGACCGAAAAATCACTCTGTGACCGCACAATTCTGTGTGCGGTCGCACAACTGGAAGACCAAAAATGCATGCTCTCAGAAGTTTGGCCTGTCAAATTGTATTAACAAATTGCGGCCGCACACAAAATTGTGCAGTCCGCACAAACTCTGCCGCCGCACTCACTTTTGTGCGGACCACAACACTTCTTCAAAGGTACAGGTAAAAAGTGCGGAACGCACTCAAAATTGTGCGGCCGCACTCAGGTAAGTTCTGGACCGACTGGGTCAACCTATAAAAAGTAACTCCATGTACTATTCACACTTTACACTCTCCGAACTCTGAAACCCTAAGCGAGCACAGTGCATGCCCCATTAGTTCTCAAACTTCAAGCATTTCATCTGAGTAGATTCTCACCTGCATCCTTCATTACTGGTATGTTCATTACATCTTTAGATTTTTCATCTTTTCTTAGTTTTGTTCTTTTGTCTAGGGTTATTTTCATGCCTGAAAATGTCAATAGTTAGTCATTTTTGCTTAGAATCATGTGCGGTAGTATATGAAATGTTAATTGGGGCATGGGTAAACAGCTAATCATGTTTGATTTCTCAAATCTTGTCTAATCTGTGAGAAAATTGCATGAAACGTAAAGTACTGCCGCATAATTTTATATTGTGCGGCCGCACACATTTTAGTGCGATCCACAGATATTAGAGTTAGGGTAAAATTGGTGCTTGAAATGTGCGGACCACACTCACAATTAAGCAGGTCTGCAATGAAATTATGCGGTCCGCAGCAAAATTGTGCGGTCCGCACTGCTGAATGATCAGAGACCTAGTAGTCTGAATCTGGGGTTGTGCGGTCGCACTTTAAAATTATGCGGTCCACACTTGGCAGTCTGCGGCCGCTCTCACTTTTGTGCGGTCCGCACTGCCTCTTCTAAGTCTGCTTTACTGCAACTATCAAGCATGCATCTGTATACACTATGAGCTTCAATACTAATTGATTCCTATTGCTTATGTGTTGAATAAAATGGTTATATCACGGGGCAGAGGCGATACATCAAAAGGGAGGGGTGAGCCCTCCCGGGGCCAAGGTCGAGGCAAGAGTTACCTACCACTTGCCATTCAGAGAGCCATAAGCAAGAAAGAAACCGCCAATAGAGTTCCTGAACCCTCCGACACCAGTGAATATGCCCCGTCTGGGGAAACTTCAGAGGGCAACTCTGTACAAGCACAACTGGAAGCCCAACCACAGAAAATTCAAACGCGATACCAACTCCGTGACGAATCCTCCACCTCAGCTAGTTCTTCTGAGGGTTCAGATACTGGTAGCCAGGGTTCAGAGCCCTCCTCTACACACTCTCCTCCCGCACCAATCAATATAGATGATGATGATGATGATGATGTCCTGGATGATGGGAGAGGAGGTGACAGTCGAGTTGGCGGCCTTGAGAGGCCGAGGAGAAGAGAGATGTAGGAAGACAGATTCGTCAGCTTAACTGCCTTCAATAGATTCAGAGAGTGGTGGCCCCAAAGATCGCTCACACTTGAGCGACAATTCTTGATGAAGGATTTGGACATTCGCAATCCAAATGTCCTCAGACAGCTCCGGGAGAGAAAGGGATGGAAATGGTTCACCCAAAGTGTCATCGACGCAAATGAGCATTTGGCTAAAGAATTTTATGCCAATATGGCTCACATAAAGAAGGGTACCAAGATAACAAAGGTGCAAAATTTGAAAATCCGATTCGACTCCTGTGCTTTGAACTCATATGTGGGATTTGAAGAAGTGGAGGCAGCCCAATACTTGGAAAATCTTGCTATGGGTGATGCAGCTCGCCCGTGGTTAGCAGAGATTTTGGCTGCTCGAGGGCCACCACCTCCGTGGCTCACAACTGGGGTTCCCATAATCCAGGCCACACTAAATTTTAAAGCCAAAGGGTGGCAGACATTTGTATGCAGTCGCATTGATCCGTGCTTAAATGAGAACAACCTCCCACTTCCCCAAGCAGTCCCGGTGGCTTCTATTATGGCTGGGTACCCGATTAATGTTGGTGCCATCATGTCTACCAATATCACATTTGTTGTCCAGAAAGATGAGAGATCATACTCGTACCTGAACTTCCTCACATAGTATTTCAATGATCAAAAGGTGGAGACGAGACAGTATGACCCAAAAGTAAAGGCTAAGAAGCCTTTCTCATGGTACCACCTACAGGGTACTAAAAACCCAAAGTTTAAGGGTAAGGCAACTACCTCCGCTGGCTAGTCTGAGGAGCCAACGGTAGTAGTTACTGATTCAGCTGTTGAGCCTTCCACATATGCCATGGCTTCCACAGCAGCTGGTCCTTCCATCGGGACAGCAGCCATGCCACCACCTTCTTCTGCTAGACCATCAGCTCCATTATCAGTGCTAGCTTCATCCACTTATCCACAGAGTGCACTGCGAGTCTCCCAGGCATTGGCAAGTCTCAAAAATTAGATGCAGGCAGCAACTTCAAAGCTGTCTGACATATCTAGTGCTGTTGCAGCACAGTCTTCTGCCCCAACATCACCACAGGTACTTCCGTCAGTGGAGGAAACATTGAAAAAGATTCTGGACAACCAGAAGACCATTATGGAGACTCTAGTGGCGCATGGAGAAGTCATTGAGGAGCTGGGAAAGCAAGCAAAGAATATGCGAAAGTCTCAGGCGTCGAAGAAGTCAGTGGAGTGGTTGAGAAAAGAAATTTCCAAGATTGCATCTGCCGGAGATCTACCATTAGACCTGCTTATGGAGCCAACAGTCCCGGCAGCACAGGCAGCACTAGCAGTACCCGAGGCATCAGAGGTAGCAGGAGGCCAGGAGGAGCCGACCGCGACTGCCCACACCGCTGAGGAGATGATCCAGATACTCAGCAACCCTGTTCTCCCTCAGCCGGGTGATGATGAGATACAGCTAGAGGAGACCGAGAGTGATACGGATGCCTTGCAGACTGAGACCACATAGGGAGTTCTCTTAACTCTCTACCCTTCCTTGTTCTTATTTTTGTTAAGCATTGGTGACAATGCTTATTTTCGGGGGATGGTCTAGTTTGATTGATTCGACATTGATATTGGCCTGTAATAACTCTTATACTATTTTTATTTTATCTTTATTTTCTCTTTGGTTATGTATATATTCTTCCTTTTTCCCTTGATGTATATATTCATTTTCCCCTTGGTTTGTACATTTATTTGTCTTACTTTCCGTAGTTTATTTCATAGTTTCTTCAGTTTGTCTTTCTTAGTAGTATAACTTCTCATTTACATTAGTAGCTTCTTTTGGATTTGTTAGTTTCTTTTTACGTTTTGAGTGAACAATAAGCCTTTGGTTTCCTTAATGCCATGGTTCTTTTCAAAGGTGGGTTTTGTGTGAACCGGGTGGCTCTTCCCAACGATGGATGGCGTGACAACCTTCTTAAGGGATTGAGTCCGTTTTCTTTTATGTTTAGGCAAAAATAGTAGTAATGAATAAAAAGGGTCTCAAGCATACTTCACTCGGTACTAACACATTTACCTACGGCCTTATGGTTAAAAACAAAGTTGTTGGCAGAAAATAGCTCTAGTTGTGACCTTTTGTCTCTTGTGTTGACTTAAGCAACCATCGAAAGGTTCAGTAAGGAGAAGATTAAGTACCTCCACGACAAGTACATCCACAACAAGGAGTTTAAAGAAGGTGATTTTGTGCTATTGTTCAATTCCTGGTTACGGATGTTTCCGGGCAAGTGGAAGTCAAAATGGAGTGGCCTCTGGAAGTGGTGAATGTAACTCCCTTTGGTGCTTTGGATTTGAAAAATAAGAATGATGAGGTGTTTCGAGTCAATGGGCACCGGGTTAAACATTATCTTAGCAAGGTTCATGATGGACACATTGTGGCGGTTCTTCATTACAAATGATTGGTAATCTGCGTCATGCCGCGACGTTAAATCAGGCGCTTCTTGGGAGGCAACCCATGTGTCTTTTTCTTTTACTTGTTTTTCTTCATTAGATTAGATAGGCTTTGTTTTTTGCTAACTAGTTTTGAAGTGTATGCAGGAATAGGTGTGCATTGCAGGGACTGTGCAAGAAAAATTGGCTAAGGGTCACAAAAGTGCGGACCGCACCAGAATTATGCGGACCGAAAAATCACTCTGCGACCGCCGACCGCACAATTCTGTGTGCGGTCGCACAACTGGAAGACCAAAAGTGCATGCTCTCTGAAGTTTGGCCTGTCAAAATTTTATTAACAAATTGCGGCCGCACACAAAATTGTGCAGTCCGAACAAACTCAGCGGCTGCACTCACTTTTGTGCGGACCACAACACTTCTTCAAAGGTACAGGTAAAAAGTGCGGAACGCACTCAAAATTGTGCGGCCGCACTCAGGTAAGTTCTGGACCGACTGGGTCAACCTATAAACAGTAACTCCATGTACTATTCACACTTTACACTCTCCGAACTCTGAAACCCTAAGCGAGCACAGTGCATGCCCCATTAGTTCTCAAACTTCAAGCATTTCATCTGAGTAGATTCTCACCTCCATCCTTCATTACTGGTATGTTCATTACATCTTTAGATTTTTCATCTTTTCTTAGTTTTGTTCTTTTGTCTAGGGTTATTTTCATGCCTGAAAATGTCAATAGTTAGTCATTTTTGCTTAGAATCATGTGCGGTAGTATATGAAATGTTAATTGGGGCCTGGGTAAACAGCTAATCATGTTTGATTTCTCAAATCTTATCTAATCTATGAGAAAATTGCATGAAACGTAAAGTACTGCCGCATAAATTTAAATTGTGCGGCCGCACACATTTTAGTGCAATCCACAGATATTAGAGTTAGGGTAAAATTGGTGCTTGAAATGTGCGGACCACGCTCACAATTATGCGGTCTGTAATGAAATTATGCGGTCCGCAGCAAAATTGTGCGGTCCGCACTGCTGAATGATCAGAGACCTAGTAGTCTGAATCTGGGGTTGTGCGGCCGCACTTTAAAATTATGCGGTCCACACTTGGCAGTCTGCGGCCGCTCTCACTTTTGTGCGATCCGCACTGCCTCTTCTGAGTCTGCTTTACTGCAACTATCAAGCATGCATCTGTATATAGTATGAGCTTCAATACTAATTGATTCCTATTACTTATGTGTTGCATACAATGGTTATATCACGGGGCAGAGGCGATACATCAAAAGGGAGGGGTGAGCCCTCCCGGGGCCAAGGTCGAGGCAAGAGTTACCTACCACTTGCCAATCAGAGAGCCATAAGCAAGAAAGCAACTGCCAATAGAGTTCCTGAACCCTCCGACACCAGTGAATATGCCCCGTCTGGGGAAGCTTCAGAGGGCAACTCTGTACAAGCACAGTTGGAAGCCCAGTCACAGCAAATTCAAACGAGATACCAACTCCGTGACGAATCCTCCACCTCAGCTAGTTCTTCTGAGGGTTCAGATACTGGTAGCCAGGGTTTAGAGCCCTCCTCTACACACTCTCCTCCCGCACCAATCAATATAGATGATGATGATGATGTCCTGGATGATGGGAGAGGAGGTGACAGTCGAGTTGGCGCCCTTGAGAGGTCGAGGAGAAGAGAGATGTAGGAAGACAGATTCGTCAGCTTAACTGCCTTCAACAGATTCAGAGAGTGGTGGCCCCATAGATCGCTCACACATGAGCGACAATTCTTGATGAAGGATTTGGACATTCACAATCCAAATGTCCTCAGACAGCTCCGGGAGAGAAAGGGATGGAAATGGTTCACCCAAAGTGTCATCGACGCAAATGAGCATTTGGTTAAAGAATTTTATGCCAATGTGGCTCACATAAAGAAGGGTACCAAGATAACAAAGGTGCAAAATTTGAAAATCCGATTCGACTCCTGTGCTTTGAACTCTTATGTGGGATTTGAAGAAGTGGAGGCAGCCCAATACTTGGAAAATCTTGCTATGGGTGATGCAGCTCGCCCGTGGTTAGCAGAGATTTTGGTTGCTTTACGTGGCTCACAACTGGGGTTCCCATAATCCAGGCCACCCTAAATTTTAAAGCCAAAAGGTGGCAGACATTTGTATGCAGCCGCATTGATCCGTGCTTAAATGAGAACAACCTCCCACTTCCCCAAGTAGTCCTGGTGGCTTCTATTATGGCTGGGTACCTGATTAATATTGGTGCCATCATGTCTACCAACATCACATTAGTTGTCCAAAAAGATGAGAGATCATACTCGTACCTGAACTTCCTCACATAATATTTCAATGATCAAAAGGTGGAGACGAGACAGTATGACACAAAAGTAAAGGCCAAGAAGCCTTTCTCATGGTACCACCTACAGGGTACTGAAAACCCGAAGTTCAAGGGTAAGGCAACTACCTCCGCTGGCTAGTCTGAGGAGCCAACGGTAGTAGTTAGTGATTCAGCTGCTGAGCCTTCCACATATGCCATGGCTTCCACAACAGCTGGTCTTTCCATCGGGACAGCAGCCATGCCACAACCTTCTTCTTCTAGACCATCAGCTCCATTATCAGTGCTAGCTTCATCCACTTATCCACAGAGTGCACTGCGAGTCTCCCAGACATTGGCGAGTCTCAACAATTAGATGCAGGCAGCAACTTCAAAGCTATCTGACATATCTAGTGCTGTTGCAGCACAGTCTTCTGCCCCAACAGCACCACAGGTACTTCCGTCAGTAGAGGAAACATTGAAGAAGATTCTGGACAACCAGAAGACCATTATGGAGATTCTAGTGGCGCATGGAGAAGTCATTGAGGAGCTGGGAAAGCAAGCAAAGAATATGCGAAAGTCTCAAGCGTCGAAGAAGTCAGTAGAGTGGTTGAGAAAAGAAATTTCCAAGATTGTATCTGCCGGAGATCTACCATTGGACCTGCTTATGGAGCCAACAGTCCCGGCTGCACAGGCAGCACTAGCAGTACCCGAGGCATCAGAGGCAGCAGGAGGCCAGGAGGAGCCGACCGCGACTGCCCACACCGCTGAGGAGATGATCCAGATACTCAGCAACCCTGTTGTCCCTCAGCCAGGTGATGATGAGATACAGCTAGAGGAGACCGAGAGTGCTACGGATGCCATGCAGACTGAGACCACATAGGGAGTTCTCTTAACTCTCTACCCTTCCTTATTCTTATTTTTGTTAAGCATTGGTGACAATGCTTATTTTCATTCCGGGGATGGTCTATTTTGATTGATTCGACATTGATATTGGCCTGTAATAACTCTTATACTATTTTTATTTTATCTTTATTTTCTCTTTGCTTATGTATATATTCTTCCTTTTTCCCTTGATGTATATATTCATTTTCCACTTGGTTTGTACATTCATTTGTCTTACTTTCCGTAGTTTATTTCATAGTTTCTTTAGTTTGTCTTTCTTAGTAGTATAACTTCTTATTTACTTTAGTAGCTTCTTTTGGATTTGTTAGTTTCTTTTTACGTTTTGAGTTGAACAATAAGCCTTTGGTTTCCTTAATGCCATGGTTCTTTTCAAAGGTGGGTTTTGTGTGAACCGGGTGGCTCTTCCCAACGATGGATGGCGTGACAACCTTCTTAAGGGATTGAGTCCATTTTCTTTTATGTTTAGGCAAAAATAGTAGTAATGATAAAAAGGGTCTCAAGCATGCTTCACTTGGTACCAACACATTTTACCACGGTCCTTACTGGTTAAAAACAAAGTTGTTGGCAGAAAATAGCTCTAGTTGTGACCTTTTGTCTCTTGTGTTGACTTAAGCAACCATCGAGTGGTTCAGTCGAGCCATTTGTTATTCTCAATCTTAACTAGGGTTGTTGTGGGCCCTAGAATCCATTCTCTTTAGCAATCCAGCAGCGTGAGAGGTGAGGTACTGAATTACAAGTCCAAGTAACCGTGCTAATAGTCTAGAACTTGCCCCGAATGTTTTTCTAGGCGAAATTCCAAGTGTAGCTTGGCTTGAGAAATGATTGTAGGCTCTCCTTGATCCAATTTGAAATTTTAAATTTTAAATCTTTCATAGACTACCAATGTGATATCCCTAGTCAAACCATTTGAGCCTAAGCCCTTTTTCTTTCAATAACCACGTTACAAGCCTTTATCCGTTTTGTAATGACCCTCTCTTGGCACCCGATCTTTCCTTAGCATTCTTGGGAAACAATTGGCAAAAACATAAGTTTGGGGGAGAGACGAGGAGTTTGAAAGTGATATAAAGGTACAAAGAAGAGAAAGAAATGAAGAAAAGGGAAGGCAAAGAAAAGAAAGAAAGAACAAAAAGAAAAATGCCAAAAAGAAAGTGAATAAGGTAGAAAGTTGAGGGGATTCAAAGAAAACAATGATGAAAGGCATGGAGTAAATAGAAAAGGAGAAAAATAAATGTCATGACCAAGGAAGAGTGACGTTACGTGTCTCTAGATCCCCCGAGGAAAAAGGAAATGACTCAAAGAGTCGATAAAGTATGAGCCAAACAGAGAAAATGGAGTGCTTAAGGAAAGATGAAACCATTCTATTTCAACAAGTCCTACCTTGGTCCAAAAGTCTTCATTACATCCTGTAAAAGCCCTACATGATTTCAAGTTGAGCGAGCTTGCATTAGTGGTGATTTACATGAGGGGCAAGCATATGGTACTTAGAGCCGGACTTGTGACATCCTTTTGAGAGAGATGAGCGACCTTTTCACAATCCTTGCATTGAGTGTTACATACTAAAGTGAGGTATGCTAATGCAGAGTAGAGGAGGAGAAATTTGGGATCCACAATGACCTACATAATAGAGCGAGCGTCCTTGATGAATAAGAGTAAACTCTTGATGCTCTAGTGTCACATTAGAACTATTGTACTCAAAAAGTCAAATCATTGCATTATTGTTAATTCATGCGTGTTGTGGGTACTTGTTGGTCCCAATTGATGTGTGTTTGATTCACTTTAGGTCAGCTGAAATATTTCTTGTCTTGTGTGGAGGTGGGAATTGCCTTATTTGCTTGAGGACAAGTAAAAGCTTAAGTTTGGGGAGTTGATAAGTAGGGATTTTGACTACTTATTTGCTCTCTTTTACTCTCATTTTAGACCAAATTTGCTTGAAAGCACTCCCAAAAACTAATGAAATGTGCTTGCTTGCAGGAATGATAGAACATGAGCTAAAGAGATGAAAATCAACTCAAGAACGAGTAATTTTGATAAGGACAGAAACAAGGCTAAAAGGGCACTGTGCGGACCGCACAATATTGAGTGCGGCCACAGATCATGAAGAAGACCTCTGACAAGAAATGACATGCAAAGTGCGGACCGCACAATTCTGGTGCGGCCGCAGAAGACAAAGATTAGAGAGATGGGATTTTAAGTTCAAGAAGAAATGCGGACCGCACCATTTTTGTGCGGCCGCATAATCAAGAGCGCGGCCGCACTCGTTATTATGCGGTCCGCAGAAGTCTCATACAGCCAAAGCCCAAGATCAAGGAGAGCGGACCGCACTATAATTGTGCGGCCGCAGAAGTAAGAGTGCGGCCGCACTAATAAATGTGCGGTCCGCAGAAGTTGAAGGAGAGCGACCGCAATCCAAAATTGTGCAACCGCAGAACTGGAACCTGTCAAGCCAAGTCTTAGTATAAATAGAACTTTTTGTCATTTTTAGGTCAAGTTTTGTTTTGTGAGAGCACCTGAGCCGTTTTTCTTTACTGTATTGGGTAACATTGTATTAGCTTAACATTTTAACATTAGATTTTCTTCCCTTAATCATCTATTATGGAATCTATCTTAATTTCTTCTTTAATTTCTGCATTTTCCAAGAGTAGCTAAATTTCTAGCTATGGTTGTGACCCAACCCTAGTGTGGGTACTTAACGGGTGTTTGATTTAGTGCTTGTTTGTGATTGGGTTAGTGATATTTATCATAGTTCTTGCTTGAATTCAAGAATTAATGGTTGCAAACATTGAGTAATGCCTAATTGACTTAGTCTCTACTTGAGAAAGAGAGACTAAGTCTAGGAAAACTTAGCTAACAAGAAATTGGGGTGAACTCAAGAAATTGATAGCCCCAATTAAAGGGTTGAATATAGAGATAGTAAGACCCGACTTGAGCATTTATCACTTGTTTTGTGCAATACCCATTTGGACTTGAGAAAACCAAATTGGGCAAAATCACTCAAACTACCGAGAGGTATAGAGTGAGTAATCGAGTGTGATTGCAATATTAAAACTCTGACTAATCAAACTTGCCCTAGAGTTTACAACCCATTAGGTGACCACCTAGGTGGAAGGCACGACCCTAGACCTTTTATCAACTTTAAAAACAACAAAACCAAAAATATTGTCTCTTAGCTTTTCATTTGCAAACATTAACATAATCAATAGAAGTAGAAAGAAACAACCAAATATGTGGAAGTGCAATCTTGGGCACATCATACATCTAGTCTAGCCATATACCTAATCCCATATCTAACTCCTTGTGGATTCGACCCCGACTTGTGTTGGGTTTTTATTATTGCTTTGACGGCCTCACAACCTATATTTGTGGTGTGAGTTTGGGAGACATCAGCGCTCATCACTCATCTATACTATGCACTTATGTGTTTCAAAGACCGTCCATATGGCTCATCTATACTATGCACCTATGCATTTCACAGACCGTCCATAGGGCTCATAACATATTATTATGCACGTGACCATATGTAAGCTCGAAGAGACAAGAGTAACATTACATTTTAGGTCGTAAGTTCCCGGATCATTGGAATACTTCATGTTCATGCTCATCATGGAGAAACATAGCTTATTACATTAGCACATGTATGGTAAATCAATGAGTAGATTTCAATGGCGCATGGACCAAATTCTTTTTCATAAGGTTCATCATTATTTAGCGTATGACATCTCTCTTTCATCTCGTTATGTACTCGCTTGTCATCCTAAGGTCCTTAGATAAGTTCATGATTCTTGGGGACTTAACACTGAAGTTATTTGCATTTATTATTTTAGAAGCATACCTACTATGATTGAAACCATTGGAACATATAATGCTTCATAATTCTCATTTTGGTAAGCGGCCACATTTCATGTTCATACTATCACTCCCTTTTACTTGCCATGGGAGACCATGGAACATTAAGAATATTTAGAACATTTAGGAACACCATAGCCTTTAATCATGACAACGTAAGAGCTTATAACACATTGGAAACATTTACAAGGAAGTTATACCCATTTTATTTGAATCATAAATTGGAATCATAGACATTAGTTAAATCAACCTCATGTGAAGTGCCTTTGTAGGTGAGAATAAGGATAGAAATTGAAACAAGACTTGGGCATATTGGCATATGATAAATCATGTGTTTGAGGCAATCTATCATGATAAGAATTGGTACTTGGGGCAACAGTACTCGGAGTTAACAGTGAGATCAGGGAATCTGATCCTATAGAGGGAGTTTAGCCAACATACCTTGCTTAAGCTTCCCTTAGATTACCACAACATCCCAATACTTCTAGCAATTATAATCAACTAGAGATATGACAAACTTAAACCATAATTAGGAAGAGATTCATGGGTACAACTTACATAGGCATTTCATCACGCACTAGGTGTGCAAATTTGACGACAAGGTTCTCTTATAAGATTCCTTCACCCCACAAACCATATCAACCAACAATTCATCACGGGTACTTCTACGACCTCCAGGACCCCTTTATCGAAACATGAATGCCATAACATCTACTCCCCGGCCCACTTAGACCCAAAACAAACTTGCATGGATGATGTAGGACAAGAATTTACCTGGATAGGTGATGGCCTAGTGAGTGATTCCCTTGAATCTTCAAGATTGGGGCAAGGATTAATGAGCAAAGCACTTGCGGATTCCTCATCTCTTTCTATAGCACTACTCTCTCTCTCTCTCTCTAAAACATCAACTGGAAGCTTCTAAAATAACCCTCAAGGTCTTTTTATGAAAATGGGGTCAAGTAAAATTTCCTCAAACTTAAGCCTTCGAACCAGGTCGGCGATCGCAAACCGGATCGCAAAAGAGATATGCGGTCTACAAAGTGAACAGCAGAAATGATCCCAAAAATTAGGTTGTTCGGGTTAGGTCTGCGGCGGGTCTGCGGTTCGTAGACCAGTTATGCGGCCGCAGAATCACCATCCAAAATTTTGCATGATGAATCTCCGATGGATGTGAGGCCCGCAAAATTATTATGCGGTCGCATGATGGACCGCAAAACGACCTCCAAAAATTCGGTCTTTTTCTGTTGCACTCCGCGATCGATCTGTGGTCCGCGAAGTGGTTCTATGGTCGTATAGTGGACCACATAAATTCTATGTCCAGCAAATATTATTCTTCCAACTCTCCAACGCATTCCACAACCTAAAAAGTCCATACCGCGCCTACCTCTGCACCACAAAGCCCCGGGTTCTAGGTAAAATTTTCATGGGGCCTTACAACACCAAGGATCAATACTCAACCTGTTCTTATTTGCCTTGATGATGGACGCACTGACATGCCATATTCAAGGGGAGGTTCCTTAGTGTACATTATTCACTGATGACATAGTTCTGATAGATGAGATGCGAGATGGTATTAACGAGAGCCTGGAGGTTTGGAGATCGACCCTTGAATCTAAGGGTTACAAGTTGAACAGGACTGAAATGGAATATTTGGAGTACAAGTTCAGCGTGGAGCCGAGGAAAACAGGCTTGGAAGTGAAGCTTGAATCACATGTAATCCCCAAGAGAGGCAGTTTCAAGTATCTTGGGTCGGTTATCCAGGGGGATGGGGAGATCAACGAGGATGCCACACACCGTATAGGGGTAGAGTGGATGAAATAAAAATTAGCATCCGGAGTCCTGTGTGACAAGAAAGTGCTACCGATACTCAAAGGTAAGTTTTATAGAGCGGTGGTTAGAACTGCCATGTTGTATGAGGCTGAGTGTTAGCTAGTTAAGAACCCACATACCTAGAAGATGAAAATAGCAGAAATGAGGATGTTGAGGTGGATGTGCGGGTACACTAGGATGTATAGGATTAGGAATGAAGATATTCGGAAGAAGGTGGGCATGGCTCCTATGGATGACAAGATGAAGGAAGCGAGACTCAGATGGTTCGGGCATGTACGGAGGAGCCCAGATGCCCCGGTAAGGAGGTGTGAGCAGTTGGTTTTGACAGGTACGGGAAGAGGTAGAGGGTGGCCTAAGAGTATTGGGGAGAGGTGATCAGACAAGACATGACGTGGCTTCAGATTTTCGGAGACATAGCCCTTGATAAGAACATGTGGAGGTCGAGCATTAGGGTCAGGTTAGGAGGTAGTTGAGTATTTTTCTACTTCGTACCAGTGTGAGGCTAGTCTGATAGGGTTTTGTCTTCGACTGCTAGTGGTTCATGTTGTGTTCACACTATTCTCCCGTTTTCATTCTGCCATGCCTTATTTCCTGGTTATTGTTATTGTTTTTCATCTATTTTCTAGTTCTTATGATGCTATCATTATTTCTTGATTTTCTATTGATGGTACTGATATAGTGTTTCTTTTATTTTCATTTTCTTGAGTCGATGATCTTTCGGAAACAGCCTCTCTACTCCCTCGGGTAGGGGTAAGGTCTGCGTACACACTGCCCTCTCCAAACCCCACTTATGGAATTTCACTGGGTTGTTGTTGTTGGAATGATGTGTGTGGTTTAGGAGAATTCCATATCTCGATATTTATATTTACAACTCAAACAAGTTTTGCAGAAAATGAAAATAAAATATATTCGGTTCGGCTAAGTGAAGCTGAGCATACATGTACAAAAACAAAGGCCCATAACCACTGGGCTTAACCTCTATCATACACGCGCTCCATTTTTGAATAAATCCTCGTATCAAGAATTTTTGTGTAAAGAATGTGAAGAACGGGTCCGTTTTAAGCTGAAGGTGACAACCACTCCAAATTTGGATATCAACTGATGATCCAGGAAAGTAAACTCTTTCTGATTATATGTAATTGAAATATTTATCAAAAAATCCAAATATTAGTTTAAATTTTCATTTTTTTCCATTGTAGTCATCAAAGAAGAGGCTTTAGGCCTATAAAAGGGGCTCTCACACCCAAAAAAAGGAGCAAACTTCATTTGTAGCCATCCGAAAAAAACGTAAAAATAGCACGGGCTAGCCAGTTTTCGGACTGGTCATTCAAAAATAGCCAGCGTTTGCAAAGTCATTGAAAAATAACCACTATTTTGCTGCAACACGAAAAGTTCCAACATAATATACTGGAGATCGGTACACCTGTGTATGAACTTCCAGCATATTATTCTGGAACTTCAACACGCGGAAAGTTCCAGCATAATATACTGGAGATTGGAGCATCTGTATATGAACTTCCAGCATATTATGCTGGACCGGTATATCATACTGGAACTCCAGTATATTATGCTGGAGTTCCAGTATATTATGCTGGAGTTTCAGCATATTATACTGGAATTCCAGTATATTATGCTGGAGTATTTTTCGGATTTTGAACAGTGTTTTCGTTCAGATTTATCTTTCATGAAAAGTGGCTAAATTTCGATTACTTTTGAAATTGTGGCTATTTTTGAATGGCCACTTGTAAATTTGGCTATTTTTGAATTTCTCCCAGGAAAAACTAATGACAATAGGTAGCCACAAAATAACCATACAATTAAGGAAATTTTACCTCCTAGAGCAAAGGTATACGCCCCATTTATTATAAACCAAAATTATTTTAAAATACTATTTTCTATAGCTACCTTTTATACTTTATAGCAAAATAGGTATTTATGGTATACACTACTATTGAGGCATGAAATATGCTATTTATGTTTTTCCTTTCTCTTTCTTTCAATTAACACAAGATTTTCTCTCAGATTTTTTCTTCTTTCTCTCTCTCTCTCTCTTCCTTCTCTCTCTTTCTTTCAATTAACACACGATTCTCTCTCAAATTCCAATAAAAAGTTTCTTCTTTCTTTCTCTCTCTTCCTTCTCTCTTTGTTCGAGCATAATACCTGCTTAGTTTATACGCCGGATATTGTTTGTACTGCTTAATTTCAATGCCGGATATTTGCAATGGATTTGTACTGCAATATTAGAAAGAGAGAGACTGCGGCTCTCTTCTACACCAGATATTGCAATGGATTCCTCTACACGAATACTGCACACCGAAGAAGACTTGAGGGCCGGGTTTTTTGTTCATCTCCATTTTTAATGTTAATACAAGGTATACAATATTTTGCTTGGCCGGAAAACGCCATCTCTGGCGAACTCTCTCCCTTCTTTTCTATTTAGTCACATACAATGATACAAGCACATTGCATTCTGTACAAATTCACTCAAATACATTATATTTTTATATAAATACATTATTTTTTGCATGTATTTATGTATTTCGAAGGTTTATATTTTTTTTAATACAGCTGAATACACATGTATTCATGCATGAATACATGATATAAACATTGAAATACTCTGAATACATACATTAAAATAGAATAGAATATAAACAGTAAATATATTTAATTTTAAAATACAGTAAAATACACTGAATACAACTGAAAAATTATTTTAATTAATTGGATTGATAATGAGGAATGTAAGAATTGATTTTGTTGAGTTATATTAAGAGTGTATCATGCTAATCGATATTATTTCTGTTATTAGACAGCTGGACATACCTATTTTTAAGGTGATTGTCGTTAACTGCATTGATTTAAGGCGCTTTTTGCTGCTGTATTTATGAATACAGCAGCGCGAATACATGTGAATACATGCGCGTATAGCTGGACTGCCTTAATTTTAGGCGCTTTTTGCTGCCGTATTCATGAATACAACAGCGCGAATACATGTGCGTACAGGTGGAGTGCCCTGATTTTAGGCGCTTTTTTGTTGTTGTATTCATGAATACAGCAGCGCGAATACATGTGAATACATGTGCGTACAGCTGGATTGCCCTGATTTTAGGCGCTTTTTGTTGATGTATTCATAAATACAGCAGCGCGAATACATGTGAATACTTGTGCGTACAGCTGGATTGCCCTAATTTTAGGCGCTTTTGTTGATGTATTCATGAATACAGCCGCGTGAATACACTACCGTAACAACTGAATAGTAGATATAGGGAGTAATTATTTATATGGTAGCTATAGGAAGTTAATAGCCACTAAACAATAGTAGTTTTTGAAAATTCCTCTACAATTAATAGCCCAAAACCAATTACAAGGGCTAGCCCAAAACTACTGCCACTCTTCCCCCTTCAAATTTCAAACTTTTCAACTCCGTAACTAACTTTAATCCATACCTTCCCTTTACTCTGCCACCTACTTAGAGAAATTCGAGGTAAATTGTTTGGTTTACTTCACAATAATAAGTATACTTGGTTTACTGCAAAAACAGCAAAAATTGAGGTATTTTCCTCTCTTCTGTCTACTTCACAATAAAGTATACTTGCTCCAACAAACATTCATAAGGGTTTTGTTTTATAGACGACTAAACAAATACAATAAAATTGTAATATTTTTACGTCCTCCCTACTCATTTTATGGTGCTATTTGTACCTCATGGCCCATTCCCATTTTGAATTTAAGAAAATGACCTTTTAAGATCTCTTATGTGTAAAAGACAGATCTATTACGTGTAAAAGTAAATCTCCCATGTGTAAAAAAAGAGGTAGGGTCATAAAACTAAAAATAAGTTTGTAAATGTGATGACCCTAAAGGTCATCACACGTTTTGAAAGTAAATTCTGTGTTCCGAGGCCTTGAAACCTCCTTTTTGTCTCACCTCGATTTGTGTGCACAGTCCGGGCGCGTATCCGGAAAGCCATTATGTGAAAATCTGTGAAAATAAGAAATTTTGCTTTTAAAATGAATTTAAGTTGACTTCGGTCAATATTTTGGATAAACGGACCCGTGATTTGACGGTCCCTGAGGGTCCGTAGAAAAATATGGGACTTGGGCGTATGCCCGGAATTGAATTCCGAGGTCCCAAGCCCGAGAAATGAATTTTTAAAGAAAATTATTTTTTGGAATATATATGAGTTTTTGGAAATGAAATGTGTTCGGAATTCGATGGTATCGGGCCCGTATTTTGGTTCCGGAGCCCGATACAGGTCTTATATGTGATTTAAGTTGAGCCTGTAAAATTTGGTAAGAAACAGAGGTCATATGACGTGATTCGGAACCTTAGTTGTAAAATTTGAAACTTTGAAAGTTCTTGAGAATTTCTTTGATTTTGATGCTAAATTCATAGTTGTTGATGTTATTTTGGTGATTTGAATACACGAGCAAGTCCGTATGATATTTTTGGGTTAGTGTGCATGTTTGGTTTGGAGCCCCGAGGGCTTGTGTGAGTTTTGGATAGGCCACGGAGTGAAATTTAGACTTGGGAAAAAAAAATTGCAGGTTGCATGTCTAGTGCTGGCCTCTGATCTCGCAATTGCGAGATCAGGGATCGCAAATGCGATGTCTGAGATCTTGGGAACTACGAGGTGCCCTTTGCAATTTTGAAGTAGGCCCTGGCCAGCCTTGCTCGCAATTACGAGCATTCCTTCGCAATTGCGAAGTGCTCAGAATACTCCAGGAGTCACAAATGCAAAGGAAGCAGGAACCTTCGAGGTTCGCAATTGCGAACCCATTGTCGCAAATGCGAAGAAAGCATGTCTCTTAAGGGTTCGCAATTGCAAACCGTGGTCGCAATTGCGACATCTGAGACTTGCTAAAATGAATTTCATACGGGATTTCAACCATTTTTCAAACCCTTTCAAAACCTAAACACCTTTGGGCGATTTTTCAAAGACAAGTACTCTTCCAAATCGATTGTAAGTCATTTCTAACTCGTTTTTATTAATCTTTAATATCTTTTCTCATGATTTCAACTTAAAATCAAAGGTTTTTATGGGAGAAATTGGGTGTTTTGGGTAGAACCTACGTTTTTCAAATTTTGGGGATTTGGACCTTGATTTGAGGTTCGATTTCAAAACAAATTATATATTTGAGTTCGTGAGTGAATGGGTGATCGGGTTTTGGTTCGAACCTCGGGTTTTGACCATGTAGGCCCGAGGTCGATACTTTTTGGGAAAAACTTTAGAAAATCTATTTTCATGCATTAGAAATGATTCATTTAGCATTTATTGATATAGTTAAGTAACTTGTGACTAGATACAAGCGAATTGGTGGTGGAATCAAGAGGTAAAGCGATAGTTGAGGCTTGAATTGTGTTCGTGGCATCGAGGTAAGTGTTTGGTCTAACCTTAGCTTGAGGGATTAGGAGTTGTGTCCTATTTGCTATGTGTTATTTGTTGAGTACGATGTATAGGCATGGTGACGAGTATCTATACGTTGGTGTCGAGCATGCCCGTGAGTCTTATGTTATGATTTATGTGACTATGTTTGTATTGATCATGCTTAATGTGATGATTGCTATTATTGAGCAAGGCTTGTGGAAAGAATATTGGTATTTGAACATTGAAGAGCGTTGGCTCAAGTTGTAAAGTGAATTGTGGAAGTATAATTGGTAATTGAACCTTATAAATCATTGGCTCAAATTGTGAATAGAGTTGTGAAGTAAATGTGAAAAAGGAAAGAGGTTTACGATAATTGCTCACTTGTCGGGATGTTGTTGCTTTTAATATTGTTCCCTTGCCGGGATGTTGTTGCTTTTAATATTGTTCCCTTGCCGGGATGTTGTTGCTTTTCATATTGTTCCCTGCCGGGGTTTTCATTGTGATTTTATTTGTGATTTCATTTATTTTCCGTGCCCTTATTGTTTGTAATTGTTGTTTGGGTGAGGAAGAGTGTTAAAGCACGAAGGGTGATGCCGTGCATTATTTTGGTGAGAGAGTGTTAAAGCACGAAGGGTGATGCCGTGTATGATTTTTGTGAGGAGGAGTGTTAAAGCACGAAGGGTGATGCAGTGCCGCATGATGTACAATTCCGTGCCATTTATATTGATATTTATGGTGAGGACGAGAGTAAAAGCACGAAGGGTGATGCAGTGCAGATTATATAGATTCTTATGGTGAGGACGAGAATAAAAGCACGAAGGGTGATGTCGTGCATTTGTTTGATTTCTGATTCTTGTTGAAAATTGAGTTATGGTGTTCCTTATATTTATCTGCTATTCTCCTATCATCATTTGATGTTTCCCCGCAGCATGTTTCCCCCTCCCATTCTTGACTGTACATTTCTGCTTTTATTTTTCCGCTGCAAATGATTTAACTGCACAGGTTTATTTGGTAGTCTGGTCCTAGCCTCGTCACTACTTCGCCGAGGTTAGGCTAGGCACTTACCAGCACATGGGGTCGGTTGTGCTGATACTACACTCTGCACTCTTTTGTGCAGATCCCGGTGCTAAAGCTTTTGGACCGCAGTGAGATTGCTGCTTCTTGTTCATCAGGCGACCCGAGGTAGTCCTGCAGGCGTCCGCAGGCCTTGGCGTCTCCTTCTATCTTTTATCCTGTTTCTTTCATGTATTCCCAGAGACAGTGTTGCATTACTTTTCTTCAGACCTTTATTTGTATTACTCCTAGACTGTCTGTGAATTTGTGACACCAGTCTTGGGTAGATTTGTTATGGATTGGTATTGGTAGTATTATTAAACCATTGCAATTCAGTCTTCCACTTATTAAATTATGTTGTTTATTAAATGTTGGTTCTTAATTGTTAACGAAATAAAAAATGGAAACAAGGTAAACAATTCAATTGGTTGGCTTGCCTAGCTTTCACTAGTAGGCGCCATCACGACTCCCGAGGGTGGGAAATCCGGGTCGTGACAAGTTGGTATCACAGCTCTAGGTTACTTAGGTCTCACAATTCACAGACAAGCTTAGTAGAGCCTGCGGGATCGGTACGGAGACGTCTGTATTTATCCCCCAGAGGCTACAGAGTTAGGAAAAACTTCACATCTAGTCTTTCCTGTCGTGCGGTTTGGTTTCTCAATGTTAATTGAATTTCTACTCTGTTCTTTCGCAGATGCCGAGAACACGCGCTTCCTCATCCGCTGATCAGCAGTCCGAGCCCCCAGCAGCAGCTCCCACGAGGGGCAGAGGGCGAGGCCGAGGCCGTGCTAGAGGCCGAGGTAGGGGCAGAGCCCAGCCCAGAGCAGTAGCACCAGCACGGAGCCTCAGGTTGAGTTTGATGATAAGGTTCTGGCCCAGGCAGTTTCGGTGGGCCCAGCTCAGGTCCAGAGGGGTTCATTGCTACCCCAGTACTCCAGGATGCTCTGGTCCGTCTAGTGGGCCTTATGGAGAGCGTCACCCGGGCAGGCTTGCTTTCTGTAGCACCAGCTGTCTCTCAGGCTGGAGGAGGAGCCCAGACTCCTGCTACTCGCACTCCGGAGCAGGTGGCTCCCCAGTTTCAGACTCCAGTAGCTCAGCCAGTTGGAGCAGTTCAGCCGGGTGTGGTAGCCCAGACCGGTGATGGAGCGATTATGTCTGTTGATGCCTTGTAGAGATTGGACAGGTTCACCAAGCTCTTCACTACCACTTTCAGCGGTGCATCTTCTGAGGATCCCCAGGATTATTTAGACAGTTGTCACGAGGTTCTCAGGAACATGGGGATAGTGGAGACCAATGGGGTCGACTTTGCTACTTTTCGCTTATCTGGATCCGCCAAGACTTGGTGGAGAGATTATTGTTTGGCTAGACCAGTTGGGTCACCAGCTCTGACTTGGGATCAGTTTTCACAGCTATTCTTGGAGAAGTTTCTTCTTGTCACTCAGAGAGAAATCTATTGGAGGCAGTTTGAGTGTCTCCAGCAGGGTTCTATGACTGTTACTCAGTACTAGACCAGGTTTATTGATTTGGCCCATCATGCTCTACTTATATTTCCCACTGAGAGAGAGAGAGTGAGGAGGTTCATTGAGGGGCTCATTCAGCCTATTCGACTTCAGATGGCTAAGGAGACGGGGAGTGAGATTTCTTTTCAGGAGGCAGCCAATGTGGCCAGGAGAGTTGAGATGGTTCTATCGCAGTGAGGTGGTCAGGGGTCTGACAAGAGGCCCCGTCATTCAGGCAGATTCACTGGCGCCTCGTTTGGAGGCAGGGATTCGTATGGTAGAGGCCGTCCTCCTAGGCCTTTTCAGTCAGCACTTCAGGTTTCTCACAGTGCTTCAGGTGGATGTGGTTCTCATATGCAGTATTTTGATCAGCAGTCCTACAGTGCACCACCAGCTCCTATCAGTGCACCGCCGCTCCAGAGTTTTCGGGGTGGTCATTCAGGTCGGCAGAGTCAGCAGTCTCAGTAGCCGAGGACTTGTTATACTTGTGGCAATATGGGGCACATTGCTAGATTTTGCCCTCGAGCTCCGAGCAATTCTCAGCATCAGGGTTCCCCTACTGTGGTTCAGGCACCGAGTGTTCCACCGCCCGCCCAGCTAGCTCGAGGTGGAGGTAGAGGTGCTAGAGGTGGAGGTAGAGGTATTAGAGGTGGAGCTCAGGCCGCTAGAGGTGGAGGCCAGCCAGCAGCAGGCCATCCCAGAGATGTAGTCTAGGGTGTTGGGGCCCGGCCCCGATGTTATGCTCTTCCAGCCAGGCCTGAGGCTGAGGCTTCTGATGCAATTATCACAGGTACGGTTCCGGTTTGTAGTAGGGATGCTTTAGTGCTATTTGATCCAGGGTCTACTACTCTTATGTGCCATCTTATTTTGCGCTGTATCTGGTCATGCCTAGTGTTTCTTTGAGTGCTCCTGTTTATGTGTCTACACCGGTGGGTGATTCTATTGTGGTAGATCGTGTTCATCGTTCTTGTATAGTTGTGATTGGGGGTCTTGAGACTCGTGTAGATTTGTTACTTTTGGATATGGTTGATTTTGATATCATACTGGGGATGGACTGGTTATCACCTTACCACGCTATCTTGGACTGTCATGCCAAGACTGTGACCCTAGCCTTACCGGGTTTACCTCGTCTTGAGTAGAGAGGGACTCCTGGTCATTCTACCTGTAGGGTTATCTCATATATGAAGGCTCGGCGTATGGTTGATAAGGGATGTTTGGCCTATTGGCATATGTTCGTGATTCTAGTGCCTAGGTTCCTTCTATTGATTCTGTGCCCGTTGTTCGTGAGTTTCCTGAGGTATTTCCTTCAGACCTGCCGGGTATGCCACCCGACAGGGATATTGACTTTTGCATTGATTTGGCTCCGAGAACTCAGCCCATTTCTATTATGTCGTATCGTATGGCCCCGCCTGAGTTGAAAGAGTTGAAGGAGCAGTTGCAAGACTTGCTTGATAAGGGCTTCATTAGGCCCAGTGTCTCTCGCCGTGGGGTGCGCCGGTGCTGTTTGTCAAGAAGAAGGACGGATCGATGAGGATGTGCATAGATTACCGGCAGTTGAACAAGGTTACAATCAAGAATAAGTACCCATTGCCGAGGATCGATGATTTGTTTGACCAGCTTCAGGGTGCCCAAGTGTTTTCTAAGATCGACTTGAGATCTGGAAACGATGAGTTGAGGATTAGGGAATCTGATGTCCCTAAGACAGCTTTCCGCACTCGGTACGAGCATTATGAGTTCTTGGTGACGTCATTCGGATTGACAAATGCCCCAGCAGCTTTCATGGATTTGATGAACCGAGTGTTCAGGCCTTACTTGGATTCATTCGTGATAGTCTTCATTGAAGATATTTTTATTTATTCCCGAAGCCGGGAGGAGCATGAGCAACATCTGAGAGTGGTTCTTCAGACTCTGAGAGATAGTCAGTTGTATGCTAAGTTTTCGAAGTGTGAGTTCTAGTTGAGTTCAGTTGCTTTCTTGGGTCATGTTGTTTCAGCAGAGGGTGTTCAAGTGGATCCAAAGAAGATAGAGGCAGTCAAGAACTGTCCTAGACCAGCATCAGCTACAAAGATCCGGAGTTTCTTGGGTTTGGCAGGCTATTATCGTCAGTTTATGGAGGGGTTTTCATCTATCGCAGCCCCGATGACCAGATTGACCCAGAAGGGTGCCCAGTTTAGGTGGTCGGACGAGTGTGAGGCGAGCTTTCAAAAGCTCAAGATAGCTTTGATTACAGCACCGGTGTTGGTTTTGATAGGTTCAGGGCCATATACAGTTTATTGTGATGCATCTCGTATTGGACTTGGTGCGGTGTTAATGCAGGATGACAAGGTCATTGCTTATGCTTCGCGTCAGTTGAAGATTCATGAGAAGAACTATCCGGTTCATGATTTGGAGTTAGCAGCCATTGTTCACGCGTTGAAGATTTAGAGGCATTATCTGTATGGCGTGGCATGTGAGGTGTTCACGGATCATAAGAGTTTGCAATACTTATTCAAGAAGAAGGAGATAAATTTGAGGCAGAGAAGGTGGTTGGAGCTGTTAAAAGACTATGATATCACCATCTTGTATCATCCGGGAAAGGCCAATGTGGTGGCCGATGCTTTGAGTAGGAAGTCAGCCAGTATGGGCAGTATTGCGTATATTTCGATCGGTGAGAGACCGCTTGCTTTGGATGTTTAGGCTTTGGCCAATTAGTTCGTGAGGTTGGATGTTTCTGAGCCCAGCCGTGTATTAGCTTGCACAGTTGCTCTTTCTTCTTTATTTGAGCGCATTCGAGATCGGCAGTATGATGATCCCCATTTGTGTGTCCTAAAGGACACGGTGCAGCACGGTGGTGCCAAGCAGGTTACAGTTGGAGATGATGGAGTTTCGAGGATGCAAGGTCGTATTTGTGTGCCTAATGTGAAGGACTTCGAGAGTTGATTCTAGAAGAGGCCCATAGTTCCCGGTACTCTATTCATCCGGGCGCCACTAAGATGTATCAGGATTTGCGGCAGCATTATTGGTGGAGGAGGATGAAGAAGGATATTGTTGCGTATGTGGCTCGGTGTTTGAACTGTTAGCAGGTAAAGTACGAGCATCAGAGACCGGGTGGTTTGTTCCACAAGATTGAGATTCCTGAGTAGGAGTGGGAGCGTATCACTATGGACTTTGTTGTTGGACTCCCACGGACTCAGAAGAAGTTCGACACAGTATGGGTTATTGTTGATAGGCTGACCAAGTCAGCGTATTTCATCCCTGTGGCAGTCTCCTATTCTTCTGAGAGGTTGGCTGAGATCTATATCCGGGAGATTGTTCGTCTTCATGGTGTGCCTGTGTCTATCATTTCTGATCGAGGTATGCAGTTTACCTCGCATTTCTAGAGGGCAGTTCAGCGTGAGTTGGGCACATGGGTCGAGTTGAGCACAGCATTTCATCCTCAAACGGACGGGCAGTCCGAGCGTACTATTCAGATTTTGGAGGATATGCTCCGAGCTTGTGTTATTGACTTTGAAGGCTCGTGGGATTAGTTTTTGCCTTTAGCGGAGTTTTCCTACAACAACAGTTACCAGTCGAGCATTCAGATGGCTCCCTATGAGGCTTTATATGGTAGGCGGTGTCGGTCGTCGGTTGGGTGGTTTGAGCCGGGAGAGGCTCGGTTGTTGGGTACGGATCTAGTACAAGATGCCTTGGACAAGGTCAGGATCATTCAGGATAGGCTTCGTACAGCTCAGTCCAGGCAAAAGAGTTCCGACCGTAAGGTTCGTGATTTGGCATTCATGGTCGGTGAGCGGGTGTTGCTTCGGGTGTCGCCTATGAAGGGCGTGATGAGATTTGGGAAGAGGGGCAAGCTTAGCCCTAGGTTCATTGGCCCGTTTGAGATTCTTGATCGAGTGGGAGAGATGGCTTATAGACTTGCGTTGCCACCGAGCTTATCAGCCGTGCATCCGGTGTTTCATGTGTCCATTCTTCGGAAGTATCACGGCGATCCATCCCATGTGTTAGATTTCAGCACTGTCCAGTTGGACAAGGACTTGTCTTATGAGGAGGAGCCGGAAGCTATTCTATACCGGCAGGTTCGTCAGTTGAGATCGAAGAGTTTCCCTTCTGTTCGTGTTCAGTGGAGAGGTCAGCCTGCTGAGGCATCGACCTGGGAGTCCAAGTTCGATATGCGGAGCCGATACCCCCATCTTTTCTCCGACTCAGGTACTTCCTTCTTATGTCCGTTCGAGGACGAACGGTTGTTTTAGAGGTGGAGGATGTGATGACCCAAAAGGTCATCACACGTTTTGAAAGTAAATTCTGTGTTCCGAGGCCTTGAAACCTCCTTTTTGTCTCACCTCGATTTGCGTGCACAGTCCGTACGCGTATCCAGAAAGCCATTATGTGAAAATCTGTGAAAATAATAAATTTTACTTTTAAAATGAATTTAAGTTGACTTCGGTCAATATTTTGGGTAAACAGACCCGGACCCGTGATTTGACGGTCCCTGAGGGTCCGTAGGAAAATATGGGACTTGGCGTATGCCCGGAATCGAATTCCGAGGTCCAAAGCCTGAGAAATGAATTTTTAAAGAAAATTGTTTTTTGGAATATATATGAGTTTTTGGAAATGAAATGTGTTTGGAATTCGATGGTATCGGGCCCGTATTTTGGTTCCGGAGCCCGGTACAGGTCTTATATGTGATTTAAGTTGAGCCTGTAAAATTTGGTAAGAAACGGAGGTCATATGACGTGATTCGGAACCTTAGTTGTAAAATTTGAAACTTTGAAAGTTCTTGAAATTTCTTTGATTTTGATGCTAAATTCATAGTTGTTGATGTTATTTTGGTGATTTGAATGCACGAGCAAGTCCGTATGATATTGTTGGGTTAGTGTGTATGTTTGGTTTGGAGCCCCGAGGGCTCGGGTGAGTTTTGGATAGGCCACGGAGTGAAATTTTTGGACTTAGGAAAAAAAATGTTGCAGGTTGCAGGTCTGGTGCTGGCCTCTGATCTCGCAATTGCGAGATCAGGGATCGCAAATGCGATTTCTCAGATCTTGGGAATTGCGAGGTGCCCTTCGCAATTGCGAAGTAGGCCTTGGCCAGCCTTGCTCGCAATTACGAGCATTCCTTCGCAATTGCGAAATGCTCAGAATACTCCAGGAGTCGCAAATGCGATAATAACTTCGCAAATGCGAAAGAAGCAGGAACCTTCAGGGTTCGCAATTGCGAACCCATTGTCGCAAATGCGAAGAAAGCAGGTCTCTTAAGGGTTCGCAATTGCGAACCCTGGTCGCNTTTTGCAGGTCTGCAGGCTTCGCAAATGCGAAGCCTGGCTCACAAGTGCGAGCTCGCAAATGCGAGGAAATCATCGCAAATGCGATACTGGACCTGGGCTGCCTTGGTCGCAAATGCGACTTTTCTATCACAAATGCGATATCGCAAATGCGACATGGTCCTTCGCAAATGCGAAGTTGACCGGAATTTGCACTGTGTCGCAAATGCGACATATCTTCGCATTTGCGAAGTTAACAGGTTCTGAAGGGTTCGCAATTGCGAACCCTGATCGCAATTGCGACATCTGCAACCTGCAAAATCATAACTTAGACGCATTTCAACCATTTTTTAAACCCTTTTCAAAACCTAAACACCTTTGGGCGATTTTTCAAAGACAAGTACTCTTCCAAATCGATTGTAAGTCAATTCTAACTCGTTTTTATTAATCTTTAACATCTTTTCTCATGATTTCAACTCAAAATCAAAGGTTTTCATGGGGGAAATTGGGTGTTTTGGGTAGAACCTAGGTTTTTCAAATTTTGGGGATTTGGACCTCGATTTGAGGTCCGATTTCAAAACAAATTATATATTTGAATTCGTAAGTGAATGGGTGATCGGGTTTTGGTTCGAACCTCGGGTTTTGACTATGTGGGCCCGGGGTCGATTTTTGACTTTGTGGAAAAAACTTTAGAAAATCTATTTTCATGCATTAGAAATGATTCATTTAGCTTTTATTGATATAGTTAAGTAACTTGTGACTAGATACAAGTGAATTGGTGGTGGAATCAAGAGGTAAAGCGATAGTTGAGGCTTGAATTGTGTTCGTGGCATCGAGGTAAGTGTTTGGTCTAACCTTAGCTTGAGGGATTAGGAGTTGTGTCCTATTTGCTATGTGTTATTTATTGAGTACGACGTATAGGCATGGTGACGAGTATCTATACGTTAGTGTCAAGCATGCCCGTGAGTCTTATGTTATGATTTATGTGACTCTGTTTGTATTGATCATGCTTAATGTGATGATTGCTATTATTGAGCAAGGCTTGTGGAAAGCATATTGGTATTTGAACATTGAAGAGCGTTGGCTCAAGTTGTAAAGTGAATTGTGGAAGTATAATTGGTAATTGAACCTTATAGAGCATTGGCTCAAATTGTGAATAGAGTTGTGAAGTAAATGTGAAAAACGAAAGAGGTTTACGATAATTGCTCCCTTGCTGGGATGTTGTTGCTTTTAATATTGTTCCCTTGCCGGGATGTTGTTGCTTTTCAAATTGCTCCCTTGCCAGGACGTTGTTACTTTTGATATTGTTCCCTTGCCGGGATATTCATTGTGATTTTATTTGTGATTTCATTTATTTTCCTTGCCCTTAATGTTTGTGATTGTTGTTTGGGTGAGGAAGAGTGTTAAAGCACGAATGGTGATGTCGTGCATTGTTTTGGTGAGAGAGTGTTAAAGCACGAAGGGTGATGCCGTGTATGATTTTTGTGAGAAAGAGTGTTAAAGCACGAAGGGTGATGTCGTACCGCACGATGTACAACTCCGTGCCGATTATATTGATATTCATGGTGAGGACGAGAGTAAAAGCATGAAGGGTGATGCCGTGCAGATTATATTGATTCTTATGGTGAGGACGAGAGTAAAAGCACGAAGGGTGATGCCGTGCATTTGTTTGATTTCTGATTCTTGTTGAAAATTGAGTTATGGTGTTCCTTATATTTATCTGTTGTTGTCCTGTCATCATTTGATGTTTCCCCGTAGCATGTTTCCCCCTCCCATCCTTGACTGTACATTTTTGCTTTTACTTTTCCGCTGTAAATAATTTAAGTGCACAGGTTTATTTGGTAGTCTGGTCCTAGCCTCGTCACTACTTCGCCGAGGTTAGGCTAGGCACTTACCAGCACATAGGGCCGGTTGTGCTAATACTACACTCTGCACTCTTTTGTGCAGATTCCGGTGCTATAGCTTCGGACCGCAGTGAGATTGCTGCTTCTTATTCATCAAGCGACCCGAGGTAGTTCTGCAGGCGTCCGCAGGCCCTGGCGTCTCCTTCTATCTTTTATCCTGTTTCTTTCATGTATTCCCAGAGAATGTGTTGCATTACTTTTCTTCAGACCTTTATTTGTAGTACTCCTAGACCGTCTGTGAAGTTGTGATACCAGTCTTGGGTAAATTTGTTATGGATTGGTATTGGTAGTATTATTAAACCATTGCAATTCAGTCTTCCGTTTATTAAATTTTGTTGTTTATTAAATGTTGGTTCTTAATTGTTAACGAAATAAAAAATGGAAACAAGGTAAATAATTCAGTTGGTTAGCTTGCTTAGCTTTCACTAGTAGGCGCCATCACGACTCCCGAGGGTGGAAAATCCGGGTCGTGACAGTAAAAAGCCAAAAAACCAATTGACCCCATTTTATGTAGTGATGTATAATCGGACACGGAATTAAAAATAGAGGAAGATTTTGACACATCAATAATATACCTACATATTATATATTGTATATATATTGTTATTCTAAAATAGCAAATTATAATACCAAGTTCCAACAATTAAATGAGTTAGGACTTGGGGTATATGCTAAGAATTTTGCATGTCTTTTCTTATTTCTCGCCCCTCATAAAAAGATGAACTTTTAAATTATATCATTAATGATAAAATGAGGTTAATAAAATTAAACAGTCTTTCAAACATGAGAATCTTTGTACCACATAAAATGGGGATGTGTAGGAAGTACAACTAATAATTTCAAAAATATTTTGAAAGAGAAACCTGGTTATGGTGGTATGAATTAAGTAGGTGGCAGAGTAAGGGGAAGATAAGTAGGTTACAGATCAATTATGTAATGACTGGTTTTACAAACGTGTAGTCATTCAATATACAAAAAAAAAACTCTCACTGTATAAAACAAATATACAAATAGACTGCTACTATACAAAAAATATACAAAATAGACTGTCACTATACAATTAATATACTAAATTGGCTGTCACTATATAAAAAATATACAAAAGTAGATACTACTATACAAAATATATATACAAAAAAGACTGTCACTATACAAAAAATATACAAAATAGATGTCACTATACAAAATATATACAAAAAGACTATCACTGTAAAAAAATATACAACATAGAACTACACAAAATAGACTGTCACTATACACTTTGAATACACAAAAGCACTCGGAATACATAAATGATACATTGGGAGTACATTTGAAAATACATGATACACTCTAAATACACGGTGTGCACACATTTCACATACAAGATGTGTATATATCTTATATACAGGATGTTTACATATTAGAAAATACACATGTGTATACAATTTTGATACATTGTTTAGACATATTATACATTCATGATCTAAAATACACTTGAGATACACTAAATATACACTTTAGATACACAAGCACACTTGAGATAGGCTCAATATACACTAAGGAGAACATTGTCGAACTTAAAAAAATTAAAAGTAAGAGAGAAAAAAAGGTGTTAGAATTAAAAGAATTGAAGAAAAAATGTGAAAAAATATAGAAAGAGTAAAAAGCCAAGTGTGATACGTAAGAAAGAGAAAACAATTTGATGTTGGGGAGGAAAAATATCTAGGAAAGAAAAAAAGTATTCCAAAATTTACTTTTGTCTGTTGGTTTTATCCGATCAGCTACAATTTGATATTAATTTTATCCGATTATATATTTCGGGTTAGTGGGGTTGAGGAATAGGGTGAAAAAGATTGAAATAAAAGAGTTTTAGAAAATATTTTGCTTCCTACCAAACACACCCTAAGTATAGGTATTTTTTTTCCCTTACGATAAAACTTTCAAAGGCAAGTCTAGCTAGTCTAGTTAAGAAGTACTAGCACTACTTTCATTAATAGCAGACTATTAAAAACATAATACAAAAGATTAGCATTAATTAATGGTTAACAAATATGGCAGTAAAATATTTATACGTATAGCAGATTTCATTCAATTTAAATCGGCAAGAATCAAGCTGCTTTGAAAGACAGTCTTAGTATTTAATATCTTTCTCTATCTTTTATCCTGTTTCTTTCATGTATTCCCAGAGAATGTGTTGCATTACTTTTCTTCAGACCTTTATTTGTAGTACTCCTAGACCGTCTGTGAAGTTGTGATACCAGTCTTGGGTAAATTTGTTATGGATTGGTATTGGTAGTATTATTAAACCATTGCAATTCAGTCTTCCGTTTATTAAATTTTGTTGTTTATTAAATGTTGGTTCTTAATTGTTAACGAAATAAAAAATGGAAACAAGGTAAATAATTCAGTTGGTTAGCTTGCTTAGCTTTCACTAGTAGGCGCCATCACGACTCCCGAGGGTGGGAAATCCGGGTCGTGACAGTAAAAAGCCAAAAAACCAATTGACCCCATTTTATGTAGTGATGTATAATCGGACACGGAATTAAAAATAGAGGAAGATTTTGACACATCAATAATATACCTACATATTATATATTGTATATATATTGTTGTTCTAAAATAGCAAATTATAATACCAAGTTCCAACAATTAAATGAGTTAGGACTTGGGGTATATGCTAAGAATTTTGCATGTCTTTTCTTATTTCTCGCTCCTCATAAAAAGATGAACTTTTAAATTATATCATTAATGATAAAATGAGGTTAATAAAATTAAACAGTCTTTCAAACATGAGAATCTTTGTACCACATAAAATGGGGATGTGTAGGAAGTACAACTAATAATTTCAAAAATGTTTTGAAAGAGAAACCTGGTTATGGTGGTATGAATTAAGTAGGTGGCAGAGTAAGGGGAAGATAAGTAGGTTACAGATCAATTATGTAATGACTGATTTTACAAACGTGTAGTCATTCAATATACAAAAAAAAAACTCTCACTGTATAAAACAAATATACAAATAGATTGCTACTATACAAAAAATATACAAAATAGACTGTCACTATACAATTAATATACTAAATTGGCTGTCACTATATAAAAAATATACAAAAGTAGATACTACTATACAAAATATATATACAAAAAAGACTGTCACTATACAAAAAATATACAAAATAGATGTCACTATACAAAATATATACAAAAAGACTATCACTATAAAAAAATATACAAAATAGATATAACTACACAAAATAGACTGTCACTATACACTTTGAATACACAAAAGCACTCGGAATACATAAATGATACATTGGGAGTACATTTGAAAATACATGATACACTCTAAATACACGGTGTGCACACATTTCACATACAAGATGTGTATATATCTTATATACAGGATGTTTACATATTAGAAAATACACATGTGTATACAATTTTGATACATTGTTTAGACATATTATACATTCATGATCTAAAATACACTTGAGATACACTAAATATACACTTTAGATACACAAGCACACTTGAGATAGGCTCAATATAACTAAGGATACATTGTCGAAACTTAAAAAATTAAAAGTAAGAGAGAAAAAAAGGTGTTAGAATTAAAAGAATTGAAGAAAAAATGTGAAAAAATATAGAAAGAGTAAAAAGCCAAGTGTGATACGTAAGAAAGAGAAAACAATTTGATGTTGGGGAGGAAAAATATCTAGGAAAGAAAAAAAGTATTCCAAAATTTACTTTTGTCTGTTGGTTTTATCCGATGAGCTACAATTTGATATTAATTTTATCCGATTGTATATTTCGGGTTAGTGGGGTTGAGGAATAGGGTGAAAAAGATTGAAATAAAAGAGTTTTAGAAAATATTTTGCTTCCTACCAAACACACCCTAAGTATAGGTATTCTTTTTCCCTTACGATAAAACTTTCAAAGGCAAGTCTAGCTAGTCTAGTTAAGAAGTACTAGCACTACTTTCATTAATAGCAGACTATTGAAAACATAATACAAAAGATTAGCATTAATTAATGGTTAACAAATATGGTAGTAAAATATTTATACGTATAGCAGATTTCATTCAATTTAAATCGGCAAGAATCAAGCTGCTTTGAAAGGCAGTCTTAGTATTTAATATCTTTCTCTGTTTTTTTCTCTCCATTCCATAACATGTTTTCGCTGGAAACCAATCCATTCCATAACATATTTTTTCCTTTCTATACATAGACCTTTTTATATAATGTAATGTAGCAAAATTATACATCTTTATATTCTGATAAAATAAAATACATATATTTCATGAAAAATATAATGTATGTTTGTGGTATATATACATTATAAATCATGTATGTTTTTAGGAAAAATCATGTATATAAGCATATGTTGTTTATACACGTCTTTATATTTAAATAGTATCATCGATCCATTTTATAACAGATTTATTCCTTTTTATACATGGACCTTTTTATTCAACTTAATCCTAGCAAAATTATATATCTATATATTCTAATGAAATAAAATACATATATTTCGTGAAAAAAAATATAAAGTATGTTAATGGTATATTATAAATCATGTGTTTTTTTAGGATAAATCATATATTTCTTAGGAAAAATCATATATATATGCATATGTTATTTATACACTTATTTATATTTAGATAGATATTATTAATATACCATTTATATTTTGTACTAATATAACATGCATATTTGTATAAATTATCCCTCTATAAATAGTATATGCGGAATATATATATATATATATATAGTGGCATGTTAATATTTTAGATTAAATTTTATGTAAGGTATTTGCTAGCAATATGCTTTGAATAATATAAATATAATAATGTATTAGGATGTATGTGTGTGTGCGTGTGTATATATATAAGTTATATATGCAGTATAAATACATATAAAAAATATATATGACATATTGATGGAATTTTTACATTGTATATTATCACAATATAATATACTTGAAATATATTAAAATATATATCTTGAGTTAAAATAAAATTGTACTGAAAAAAGTTAAAAACTCAAAAAAAAAAAAAACTAAAATTCTAGTTGTGCAGAGGGAATTATTTTTATGATATTCTTCTTTCAGAATCTTTGATGTACTCCATCCGTTCATTTTTATTTGTCCATTATTGACTTTGCACACCTCTAAATAAATAATAAATGAAGTGCATAATTTATCATGATACTTATATTAATTGATGCATATTGTTAATGAATTTGAGAAAATGATTGAAATGAATAATTAATACTATGCGTATAACAGAAAAAAAAATTATCTTTTCTTGATATGCTAAAAGTGACAAGTAAAAGTGAAAATTTAATTTTAGAATACTGGACAAGTAAAAGTGAACGGAAGGAATATTTGGGTAAGTATTATTTATGGAAGAGAAAAAAGAAATTATGGAAGAGTGAAAGAAAAATAATGTAGTAAAAAGTGTATTAATGTAGATGGATCCTTAGTTAATGGATTTTTCAACGTGAAAGTGCTAAAAAAGTTATTAAAAAAAATGTGCCATTTTTGGAATAAACACAGCCTACTACTCCCTCCGGTCCACAATAAGTGACCAATTTGCTTTGGGCACACCCATTAAGAAAATACTAAATTCTAGACAAAAATAGTTAGTGTGAATAAATTACCCTTAATTAAATATTGCAACATAATTTAATGCGAGGAGTAAAAGTCTTTTTAGGGATACATACATAAGGGTAATTTTGGAAAAACAATTGAATTTTTTCTTGATTATATGAATGGACACTTATTTTGAACCAAAATAAAAAGCAAATTGGTCACTAATTGTGGACCGGAGGGAGTATCAGTTATGAAAATAGTTTTTAAAAACGGAGCAAGCATGTAAAAATTCAATAAAATAAAAGCATCTACGTCAATTCATACCCATTACAATTTCATTCAATTAACAATTAAGAAGTATCATAAAAAATTGAAAAACTTCTTTTTTTTCTGGCCAGGTCAATAAAATCATGAAATTCTTCGTTTTTGATTTTTTATAAAATGGATTTGTCTGAATCAATACATGATTTTATTTGTCTTTCTAGGACCGGGTCTTATATTGGGGGGTGTGGGAGTGGTATTAACCAATCCAATTTATTCTGCCTTTTCCTTAGGATGGTTCTTGTTTGTACATCGTTTGTCTATATTCTATCTAACTCCTATTTTCTAGCTGCTGCGTAACTACTTATTTACGTAGGAGCTATAAATAGTTTAGTCATTTTTGTTGTGATGTTCATGAATGGTTCAGAATATTACAAAAAATTTCATCTTTGGACCATAGATGGAATTACTTCGATGGTTTGTATAAATTTTTTTTTCACTAATGCAAATAATCTCATATTTTTCTTGTCTTCAGATTTCGCAAGAGATTCTATTATATTACTTTTGACCCTTTCTCTCAAATTATGTCAAATAGAAAAGAACAAAATGAAAAACAGGTCGATATTAGTTTTGACTCGACCTGTTCCTTTCATCCATATTAGTAGTATTATGGGCTTTGCAAGTTGCATAAACGTGTTTCTATGATGAATCCCTATCGGTCTCTCTTGAATTATTCAATGATTAAATTATTTCCTTTTCCGATACAACAATACTATATACTATATAGTTTCACTCAATATTTTGTTGATCTTATCCATGCATTCTTAAAAAAGGAATGCAGTTTCACTCGTTTTTCCTTGGTTCACATCTTTCGCGCCATTCTTAAGAATTTATTTATTTATTTTATTTGTTTGTTCTAGCATTAATTAAGTTGTAATAAGAGAAATTTTTAGCTTATTAAAAAACTGTTTTGATGGACGAATTTTTAATGTTTTCGATTTGCATCGAGATATTTTATAAAATACATAGTATTTGAGATGAGCAACTGGTTTGTACTCTAGAAGATGAGCATATACAATTAATTTGTCTTTCTTCTTCATAAATCATAATTAATAGGCAACTAGATTCTCAGGCTGGTGTGTTACCGAATCAAAGTCAGCAAAGAATTAGTTTCCAAAAGAATTATTGGATGGCCAACAACAACAATGTATATAAAACAATTAACAAATGGTATTATTCATTGAGATTTGACTGTTTTAGAAGCTCTTACACACACTCCTCTATGCCAAAATTTAAAGGCAAATCATGGAATTTCTTTACTCAATCAAATCTCCAGCTTTGGTAATAAGGCAACACTGTCAATATATTTTTAGTGCAAAAACTTTAGTGGGCGTTTGGACATAAGAATTGTGAAATTCCGAAAGAAAAAAAAAATCTAGTGAAAATGGTATATGAAAATTAGAGTTGTGCTTGGACATGAATATAATTTTGGGTTATTTCTGAATTTTTTTGAGTGATCTAAGAGAAAATTTTGGATTTTTTTTTTTTGGAGTTGTTCAAAATTTCAAAAAATTCCAAAATTCATCTTCAAGTGAAACCAAAAGTCTTGGTTTCAATGACTCCCCAAGCCATGACCTATTTGATCCTTCAGAACCAGCTTCAGCATTGAGTAAAGAAAAGAAGAAATCATTATTGGATCCTTCGGCCGTGTGGATATCAAAATCTTCACTTTCATAAGCTGAAAATTTTAGAGAAACTTTCAGAAACCACTATGTTTTAGTGGTTATTACCTAGATGTAGCTACCATTTACTATATTACTTCCTATAGCTATGTTTTCAGATTTTTTTAGAGTGTATTCGATGTATTTAAGCTACTGTATTCATGAATACAGTAGTATTTCTAGGCATGAAATAGGGGATTACAGCTAGACAGATTTTTGTATTCGAGTGTATTTGACTGTATTCATGGCGTGAAACATGGGATTACAGCTGGACAGATTATTGTATTCGACTGTATTCACGGCGTGAAACAGGGGATTATACTGTTTTTAAACGGAAAGTGAATCAATTAACATAATAGTCTCCTAATATAACTCAACAAACTCAATTATAACACACAAATTTTGTATTTCCAGTTATAAAAAAGATTCTCAACCGAAAACACCCCAAAAACATAGCAATCTTCAGAGAAATTATATAATACATCTGAATACATAAATTATATTAATTAAAAAAAAAATATATGAGTACATTCATGAAATATAGCGAGACAGCGAATACAATAAAATACATAGAATACAGCGGGATACATTGAAAATACAATGAAAAAAAGACAATGAATACAATGAAATACATAGAATACAACGAGATACATTGAAAAAAAAGAAGGCAATGAAATACAGCGAGATACATTGAAATATATTAACAAAAAATTCAAGTTGCTCAGCCCCCAACTCTGTCGTCTTTGTTCAAGAACAAACCTAAGTCGTCTCGTTGAAGCAGCATCAGTATCCAGTCCTCGCTCGCCGTCACCATTGCCTCCGGTTGCCGACGATTAGCACGTAATTACTGGCGAAATAACAGAGGTTTTTGTTGATCCGATATGTTGCGTCAGAGAATGAGATTGGGAGGCTGAGAGCGGTGGTATCAATAAATAACGTCCCCGGTCGAAACGGTGACGGTGGCAATTGCTCCAGCGTCCGGCGGAGGAGAAGACATCGGGAAGTAGAGAGAGAGAGGGGGGGGGGGGGGGGAATAGATATGGGGTAGAGGATAGGAGAAATTTGAGGGGATATGAGAGAGAAAAATAATACCAAGCTTATTTTATGGCTTAAGGGTAGGAGGTGACCATAAATAGATATTTGGCTATTAAAAATTAAAAGGTAGCTATGGAATATAATTTTTTAAAAGGGTATTTATTTAAAATAAATAAGGTATCAATCTTTGCTATAAGAGGTAACTAATCCAAAATTTTATGGCCAACACACCAATTTAAAAAAAAAAGTGAAAAAAAATTCATAACCAAACGGGCTCTAATCAATGGTTTTTGGCCCAAAGCAATATAGCCTAAAGCACCCACTTGACTTTGCAATTACCCTTAATTTCACAAATAAGAATGCCTTGTGCTCAATACTATTTCCGTAAAATTTTAGTTGTACTGAATATTTATATATTATTTGACAATGTTATTATTATTTTTTTTTTGTCAATGTGTATAAGTTAAACTCTTTAAATCATATGGTGGCTTTTACATTGGGAAACTTAAAATATAGCTTTACACGTTACAAATTGGATGCCCATTCTCTTTTCAACTTGTACCAACGTAACATGCAGAAAAGAACTTCGTCGCCAACATAGAAAACTTCTAAATTGAAAAGGTCAAATAGGACTCACTTCTATTTTCGTTTTCTACTAATAAAATGTCCTTTACTATATCTAAAAATCAAAAGTTTCTTTTAACAATTATTAGATGATTCCAAATCGTTAATTACTTATTTCTTAAAGACAAGAGGAGTAAAAGAATGTTTGTTCTGCGAAAGTTGAGTTCAGCCATTTGTCGGAAAAGCAAAGCGAAATTTAACTAAAAAAATATTTTCCTGTCAGAAAAAGCAAAAAATTAAACGGACAAATAAAATCAAACTTAATAAAATACTACTTGAATCATTGAATGCAGCAGTCAGCTCCCATGTGCAATTATATCCATTTAATTTTATTATCGCACGTTTTCAACCCAACAAAAATTCGCCTTCTAAAAATAGCAAAGCATGATGTTACACGTGATAGACTATTCCTCCGTTTCAAATTTCTAAAAATAGTTATCTCAAATTATTTTAATATTTTAAAATAAAATTAATTTTTTCCCATTTTACATTTAATAGTAGTAATTGTTCTTGAAGAACACTCCTCAATTATGAAGTAAATATTCAATGAAAAAAGAGATTAAATCCTAAGGCATAAATAAGAGTAAAATACTAATTAAAAAAATCTCCTAAGTTATAGTAGTATTTTTTAAGGGTTCTTTAAAAAATAATACGATAGATAATTTGAGAAGGAGTATGTATACACGTTATTTGCATAAATTTTAGGGATAATTTCTTGGATGTTCTTTCAGATTTAATTTTGTAGCACCTTTAGAATACAAAATAAAATTGCTACTGGTCAAACTTTAACCGAATAACCAGAGAAATTTTTTAATGGTAGAATGTTTTAAATATTTAAGTTTTACTTTCTCCCTTGATGTCTTCTTGAGAAATGGTATCTAGGGCAGTAATTACCTTTGCTAAGTGGACTATTATTTTTGAAACTAATTAAGCTTAATCCACTTAAGCATTGACCAGACAAATTGACTTGATCTTCTCTTCTTAATAAACCAAGTCAGCGACGAATTAGTATATGCTTTCACATTCTTGTCTTTCTACGTAGACTATGTTCTTTCATGTAACTTTATGACTAATTAACCTCTTAATCAGGTTCATTGTTCATTAACACAAAGCATTAAATGTACTTCTTACATCGAATGTATTTATTCGATTTCACCCTATTTAATTTTTGTGCAAGATTTAAGAAGGCGTAGAATATTATGTTCTCCCCTTTATGTCATTACTTTTGTTTATTAAACACACAATAGGGATTTGTGTTAAGCCTCCTGCTACCACCGGGGACGAAGCTATATAGCCATAAGAGTGGTCAACTGACCACCCTTCGTCGAAAAATTACACTGTATATATAGGTAAAATGTTGAATTTTTGAGGTATATAACATATATTGAACAACTTTTACCGTTTTTTTTTTAATTTCTTTCAAGTTTAAACACCTTACATAAAATTCCTGACTTCGTCATTGGCTACCACTAGATGGATTAAGAGCACATTTGGCCAAACTTTCAATAACTGCTTCTTATGAAAAATACTTTAGTAAAAAATAATTTAACAAAGAAGTATTGTGGAAAAATAATTAGTTTTTTGGCCAGATGGAAAATATTCGGCCGCCTCCTAAAATAATATAGTTGATAAATATTCTTTTTATATATTAATGTATAATATAAATATTTTATACGCAACTAATGTATATTTTTATATAATTAACTAGCCACTGTAACTATTTTTTATAAACCAATTAAATGTATTAAAAGGCCTTAAGAATACACCCTTAAATTAAAAATCTTATGTCCCTCTTAATTTTTACCGTTACAAACAACAACTTTCTTAAATATTATTATAAAACCGTGGACTTTCTTTGTTGCCCCCTCTAACCCCTATTCCAAGACGTGAGAAATGCTACCAACTTGTCTAAAAGAAATTGTGAAACTCATAATTTACAATATACTAACAATATATTATCTTCAATCCGGCTATCCGTGTTTCTTTAAACTGTGTTTGTCAGATAGTACCTACCAAGTCCTATAACTACCTGTTCTGTAAATTCTTTTCCATATATTAAATGACCATTTGCATACATACAGAGTGGGGTTGATAGAACTGAGTTAGCCTTGCAGTTTCTTTATTTGGGTTGTACAGGAAACCATTTATTTTCTTGAGATTTTGACAACATCTGAAGCTGAAATTCTGTGTTTGAGAAAGTGAAATTAATGGCAGGTGGGGGTGGAGAAACATCAAGGCAACTTGATCAGACACCAACTTGGGCTGTGGCTGGTGTTTGTGCTGTTATTATCCTCATTTCTATTGCCTTGGAGAAGATTATCCACAAACTTGGAACCGTATGATTATACCTAAAACCATAGTCTTTTATTGTTTCTCCCGCTCGTTGACCTTCTTGTTTTGCTTTTAGGGACAATAATTCTGTTTCTATTTCTGCTAAATATTCCTCTCCTTTAATGCCAAGATGTTATCTTTATTTAGTTACTTTTTGAAGCCAGGAGTTTTTATTGAAGTGTGACCTGTAGCAATTCTCCTGCCTGTTTCCTTTTTTGGTGTCAAGGAATTTTCACTAGCAGCTATGTTGATAATTGACTTCTTAATTTGTCTGTGGATGTCTTGCCTTATTAAATTGGAAGTGAACTCATGTTCTTTATCTAACTATTGACTCTAGAACCTACAAACTGATCTTGATTGCTCAGATGCTGGTTGCCATTTGCCCAATATGGCTTCTTGTTGATTGGGTATCATACGCGGGTTTTGCTATTTCTTCCTTTTTTTCTTTTACTTTTTTTTTTAATAATGATAGTGACCGAGCCTGTGTTCGTTCACCTTGACTGTTGTATTCGGTACCGGCTATACAAGATATGTACTAAGGAATCATCACAAGTGTGAGAATTGTGGGAGTAGATACAGAGGAGTTCTTAGTAATTGTGGGTTTTACAATGGATATTTGCATTGAGCTCGTCTTATTTACTTGGTATAGATGAGTTATCCATTAGCGAATCCCTAATTTAAGGACAAATTATTAAGCACTAGAATAAAGATGGATCCAAATGGACCGGCACTGATATTGAGGATTCATATAGCCTGACTAGTTTTGAGGGGCAGTCGTTGTTGTATTTCTGTGGCTTTATCTGCTGATGTTACATTATATGTGTGTTTCCAAGATAATTTGTTTTACTTCTACTGCTTTCGCTGTTGCATATCCCCAAAAAAAGGTAAAAAGATTTTCCCCCACTTGGTTGGAATTGTTTGCGCGCAACTTCAAGTTGTTTTATGCATATTGGTTACTTGGACATTATAGCTTTTATTGCTGTAATTGGATGTTCTTTTTCTTGCATTTATCTTAAAGTGAAAGTGTTAAATGTCTTTTCTATTGTGATTGCCTGAGCTAATGTAGTATCTCAGCTCGTTTGTTGCTTCCTTGAACGCCTGCTACTCTAGAAAATATTAGTAAACCTGAGTTGATGTAGTATCTCAGATCATTTGTTGCTTTCTTGAATGCCTGCTACTCTAGAAATATTGATAATCCTGAGTTGATCTCAGCTCATTTGTGGCTTCCTTTAATGGCTGCTACTCTAGAAAATATTAATAATCCTGAGTAGATGTAGTATCTCGGCTATTTGTTGCTTCCTTGAATGCCTGCTACTCTAAAAAAATTTAATAATCCTGAGTTTATGTCTTATCTCAGCTGCCTTGTTGTTTTCTTGAATGCCTGCTACTCTAGAAAATATTAATAATCTGAGTTGATTCTTGTTGTTTTCTTGAATGCCTGCTACTCTAGAAAATATTAATAATTCTGAGTTGATTTCAACTCATTTGTTGCTTCCTGTGATGGCTGCTACTCTAGAAAATATTACTAACCTGAGTTGATGTAGTATCTCAGCTCATTTGTTGCTTCCTTTAATGGCTGCTATTCTTGAATATATTAATAATCTCAGCCCATCCTGCTACCTTAAAAAATATTAGTAATCCTGAGTTGATGCAGTATCTCAGCTCATTTGTTGCTTCCTTGAATGCCTATTACTCTAGAAAATATTAATAATTGACACAGTGAAATCTTTGCTCAGTGGTTGACTGACAGGCATAAAAAAGCTCTATATGAGGCTTTGGAGAAGGTTAAGGCCGGTAAGATTTTGTGCTTTCCTCCTCTTATCGTTTTTTTTTTTTTTATCATGGACTTGTTTTCATTTTTTGATTTAATCCTCTATTTATTGCAGAGTTGATGATTCTCGGTTTTATCTCGTTAACCCTTGTATTTAGTCAATATTACATTGCTGGAATTTGTATCCCCGCAAGTGTCGCTAACACAATGTTGCCATGCCCTGCGGTGCACAAAGATGCTGAAAAGGAGGAGGAACACCGTCGGAGGCTTTTATGGTATGAGCGTAGAATTTTGGCTGGTGCAGAGCCTACATGCAAAGAGGTAAGTGTGTAGATGACCCTTGTATTTTAGTTGTATTAATGAGTGCTGATAGCAAAAATGGCTGTAGCAGAGCTGTGCTTTTAGTAACTAACTAATTCTTTCTTTTATTAGATATGGCAACAAACTAAATGTTTTTCATTTCTGTCAATAGAACTAGACAATGAGACATTCTGCGCAACCTTCTAAAAGTTCTCACAAACCTCCTTAGAATGTTTGTGGCACGACCCAGTTTCTCCCTCCGTGAACTGTCGTGACGGCACCTAGTCTCTACGACTAGGTAAGCCTAAGATTTGCGGAAATGAAATGAAAACACAAAGATAACAGCTAATAGATATAATTAAATAAGCGGGAACGGTGCCACTCGGCATATAAAATAATCATCTTTCCCAAAACCCGGAATGTCGCAACGTCACAAGCTTCTAAGAGTTTCTAACTGCTCTATACATTTATGTCTGAAGAAAACAAGGGGGAAATCAACACAAGGGGATAGAAGGGGACTCCGAGGTCTGCGGACGCGGCAGCTGTACCTTGAAGTCTCCTGAAGCAGCAACCATGCAACTAGACTCGAGGCTGATAGCTAGTACCTGGATCTGCACACGGAAAAACATGTGCAGGAAAGTGCATGAGTACACCACAACGGTACCCAGTAAGTGTCAAGCCTAACCTTGGTCGAGTAGTGACGAGATCAGGTCAGGGCCCTACTGGTATAAATATAATGAGATAAGACAGAAAGAAATATACAGTAAAGTAAATACGGAAATCTAACAGGAATAGAATTCAATGAAAACCAACAGCTCAGAACACAGTAATAGCAACAGGGGATCTCCCGGCATACCGTCCCGTAGCCCCAAACGTAAATGTGCAGAGGGATCTCCCGGAATACCGTTCCGTAGTTCCAATGTAAATATGCAGTGCTGGGGAATCTCCCGGAATACCGTTCCGTAGTCCCAAAGTAAATATGCAGTATAGTGGGATCTCCCGGAATACCGTTCCGTAGTCCCAAAGTAAATATGCAACTCAACCAATATAACTAACAGTCACAACAAGAAAATCTACAGTTTGGACTAAGTTCAAATCAAGAAACCAGGAAATTTCACTAAACATGCTGCACAGAGTTCAAATAGGCAGATAAAACACGAAGGCATGCTTTTCTAATCTAAATAGGATAGTACATATGCTAATGTAATTCAAAAGGAGAAAACAGGTTATGACTTAATGAAAAATGAAGTTTTACAACAAATAGCCTGTGTACGTACTCGTCGCCTCACGTACACGGTGCTCATATATCAAACAGTACCAAATCCTAAGGGGAGTTCCCCCACACAAGGTTAGGCAAGCCACTTACTTCAAACCAAGCTCAAATCAATTCGTAATAATGCTCTTTCCACGAATATCCGGCTCCGGATGACCCAAATCTAACCAAAACCAATTACATAACATAAATATAGCTACAAGAAACTAATCTAGCTAACGAAATCAAAGCTAAGACAAGAAATTAGAAAAATGCCCAAAAAGCCTACCCGGGCCCACGTCTCGAAATCGGGTAAAAGTCACAAATTATGAACACCCATTCACTCACGAGTTCACTCGTACCAAAATTATCCAAATCCTATGTCTAAATCCCACTCAAAACTCAGAAATTCGATTGAGGAACTTTTCCCCCATTTTCCCAACTTTCTCACTCAAAATCCTTGATTAAATGAAGAAAACAACAATAGATTAATGAAATATAGCCAAAACCGAGTAAGGAATCGTTTCCCCAAAGTTCTCTCTGAAAATCCCTCAAAGAATCACCAATTTCCGAGCTCCCAAGGTTCAAAAATGGATAATGAACTCAAACCCTCGCACTTAGCTCTTTTATTGCCAGTTAAACCGCATATGCGGACCTTTCTTCGCACCTACGGCACCGCACCTACGGAATTCCATCGCAGGTGCGGAAATCACTTAAGTCCTCAACTCCCGCTTCTGCGAGCAATGGGCCGTACTTGCGCGCCCGCTCCTGCGGTCCTTCACCGCATCAGTGGTTCCTTCCTCGCATCTGCGGGCTTCGCAGATGCGGAAATAACCTCGCACTTGCGATCCCGGCCTGGGCTGCCCAATTCCGCTTTTGCGCTCCAAGTCCTGCTTCTGCGGGCTCGCACCTGCAGTGACCTCTCCGCATGTACGACTACACCAGCACCAGAAAATCTTTAGCAATGGCCTAAGTCCAATTTTCAACTCGTTGAGCATCCGAAACACACCTGAGGCCCCCGGTCCTCAAACAAACATACCAACCAATCCTAAAACACCATACTAACTTAGTCGAGCACTCAAATCACATCAAACAACGCTAACAACACAAATCATCCTCTGATTCAAACTTAAAGAACTTTGAAACTTCCAAATTCGACAACCGATGCCGGAACCAACCAAACCACGTCCGATTGACCCCAAGTTTTGCACACAAGTCATATTCAACACTACAGACCTACTCCAACTTCCGGAATCGGATTCTGACCCGGATATCCAAAATTCCACTACTGGTCCAAAACTCCAAAAATTCGACTTTCACCATTTCAAGCCTAAATAACTACGGACCTCCAAAACACAATCGAAACACGCCCTTAAGACCAAAATCACCCAACGGAGCTAACGGAATCGACGGAATTCCATTCCGGAGCCGTCTTCGCACTGTTCCGACTACGGTCCAAATTCTAAGACTTAAGCTTCCATTTAGGGACTAAGTGTCCCAAAATACTTCAAAAACCAAAACGAAACCTCCCGGCAAGTCACAATAGCAGAAAAAGATACGGATGAAGCAGTTAATAGGGGATCGGGGCTCTAACTCTCAAAACGACCGGCCGGGTCGTTACAGTTTGTCACTTCATTCAAATAAGTGGACATTTCAAATAACATGAAGTCATTGTTAAAAAGAACTCCAAAAGAAATTTTACACATAGCTCCTTCATTCCATTATAGGTATATCACAAGTTGTCTGCATTATATTCATGTAGCTTAATCAAAGATTAGGAAACACTTAGCTTTTTACCATCACTGATCTATTCTTAGGTTGTCCTGTCTGATGTAGTAAGAAAAGAATTGATGAAAAGAATTGAGATAACTAGCTGAGATATGTAAGATCCATCCAAAATGATTGTTCCGCTCCGTCTTCTGTACTGCAGAAGTATGTCAATAGCCCTCTAGTTGGTTGGGAGAGTGATTTGGTATGTCGGAATTGGACATGCAGTACATGGGCAGAAATATTATGAGACCATCAATCAAAACGGGGTTTTAGAATGTGCTGCGTTCCTGAAATAACTTAAAGTGGTTCATTCAGTTATTGACTCTCCATCGATTCAATGATGAAACGCTTGGGCTATTCGTATGAGTACCCATTGCTTGCCCAACAGTAAGTTTTATAGATAAGCTTAGGAGAGTTTTTTATGTAAAAGTTCTGTTTGTCCAGCACATTGAACAGGTGTGAGTGGATACAACTGGAGTTGATGATTAAATCGTGACTTTATAGCTCCGCTACAACTTGCACCACAAGAATCACCATGTATGTGCTTCAAATTTCTTGGACTATGAGCTTCTAAAAGTTGTTAGGTCAGCTTAGGTTTAGGGTAAATTTTTCATATAAAAATAATATTTGAATGTAAAGTTTTTGTCGTACCAGATGCTGCATCCTTGCATTCCGTTAGCACTATGTTCTAGCCATCTATTTCTTCCTTCGCAGCTATGCTTCAGACCTTTATGTTTTAGTTTATATTAGCATTAACAGCATGATTTTCTTTCTTAAGTTAACTAATCTAAAGTATTCCTGACAGGGACGTGTTGCTCTCATTTCTGTTGATGCACTGCATCAAATACACATCCTTATTTTCTTTTTGGCAGTCCTTCATGTGTTATACAGTGCTATTACCATGTGGTTGGGAAGACTTAAGGTAAATCAAAATATACTCTATGTAGTTATTCCTATGCTTTAGCTGCCTTTTATACTGGTTCTTAGGTAATCTGGACATATTGTAGAGCCCAATAATTGACTATGCGTTTTTAGTAGTTTTTCTTGTCCAGACCTTCAGTCCTTCAATGTATTCAGAAGATCGATCAGGTTTTCATGGTGATTCAATACCCTGGTGTTATTAATGGAAGGACGATCGTTTCTCTAACCTTACTTGGTTGACATAGTCAAACATTTAGGAAACTAATTTGCAAGACGAACTGGTCTTGGTATGACAGAGGAATACTCAAACTAAATTGCAAGCAGAATTGCAGTTAATCATTTGGATCACTCAAGCTGTTTTTCCTAAAACTGCCGCAGCTATACTTCCTAGCTATAATTGACCACATACCAAGACTCATATTTGTTACCGAGACTCAACACTTGTGTAGGGTGATAAACTGATCATGGTCCCGTGCTTGGTTGCTTATTTAGTAAATGATCCTCTCCTTTTAGATTTTAGGATGCTATTATCCTTTGTAATAATCCATTTGCTAAATGCCAAACTGTGTTCTTCAGATTCGTGGCTGGAAACAATGGGAGCAAGAGACTTCAACCCATAATTACGAGTTTTCAACTGGTATGCTTTTGCTTGCTGTGAACCTAAAACTTTGTGCTGTTGCTTGCTATCTATGTTTATTTGCTCAGTCCGTTTTTGTTTTGACTGTATCACTATGTTTCTAATGGGACTTGCAGATCCTTCAAGATTCAGACTTACTCATGAGACATCTTTTGTCAGAGCACATACTAGTTTCTGGACAAGGCTCCCGATCTTCTTTTACATTGTAAGAAATTTATAAGATGTGAATTGCATATTTTTGTCGCACAAGAACATACTAGTGTTAAGGTGGTTTATTGTTGCAACTTAATTCTGCAGGGATGCTTCTTAAGACAATTTTTCAGGTCTGTCAGTAAGTCTGACTATTTGACCCTGCGCAATGGTTTTATCAGTGTGAGTTGTCTTTGTGTTTTTTTCTGCAATTCGCCTTGTTCCTTTTGAATATTCTCTGTTTCCCCGTGAAACTAAAAATCTTCCATGTGCAGGTTCATCTAGCTCCTGGAAGTAAATTTGACTTCCAAAAGTATATCAAGAGGTCATTAGAGGATGACTTCAAGGTAGTTGTCGGCGTCAGGTAGTTAGATGTGCTATTTTCTCTCTCAATCTTTTTAAGCATATTTATGTATTCTTACTTGTGCGTAATTAGCATAATTCTCCTTGCTTCTCTGATTGGCTTACTTTGTTTTTTTTTCCGGCAGTCCAGTTTTATGGGCATCATTTGTCCTTTTCTTGCTTCTAAATGTTAGCGGTGAGTCATGTTCTGTGGTGCAATCCATTTCTGAAATTGTTTTATTCTTCAGTTTTAGTTGCTTTCCAATTCAGCCCAAGTATCGTTTTCATATAATCTGAATCATTTCATCCGTGTCAGGGTGGCAAGCATTGTTCTGGGCATCCTTAATTCCTCTGATTGTAAGATTCCTGTCCATTATCCATCTTCTTGAGTTATTCTAGGGGAAATTCTTATAGTGAAATCTTCTCAGATCATTTTAGCTGTTGGAACAAAGCTTCAGGCTGTTGTGACTAGGATGGCGATTGACATCACAGAGAGACATGCAGTAGTTCAAGGAATCCCTCTTGTACAAGGCTCAGACAAGTATTTTTGGTTTGGTCGACCGCAACTGGTTCTTCACCTCATCCATTTTGCCTTATTTCAGGTTTGCATTTCAATACAATTTCTAAAAAGTAATGTTGGTAAACCAGAGGATGGGCATATCATTTGGTTTCAACTTTGCAAGTATAAAGTTGCCTTAATACCCTTATCAAAAAAAAAAAAAAAAAGTTGCCTTATACATAATGTTGCTTTTAAGTAACTCAGGCCTAGAGGGGCATTTGATAATTGAAAGCCAGGACATTATAAGTTCATACAATCAGCTAAGACGTCATAGAAGTAAAAATATTTCCTTCTATCTAGGGTCAGTCAATAAACTTCTCTATCCAGTGTCTGTCAAAGCGTGCTGCTGAATATTGAACGTAAATGTGGAAACTTGTACATGTGCAGTACTGAAAATGTTGTATTTTGTTTGAGGATGCTAAGAAAATAAAATAAAATGGAAAAGATGGTGCTGGAGCGTGGAGTAGTTTGCTTTTCATATCTTAATCTCTATGTATTTCGTGGAATTAGCTTGGCTAAACTTTCCTTTTTTAAGTTTTTCTACTGCTAATATATCTTTTAAACCTGGCAGAATGCATTCCAGCTAACATATTTTCTGTGGATATGGGTAATAATTCTTCTCCCTGTACCAAAGATCAAATTCTCATATTGCGAGATATTCTTTTTCTTTTTATTTGTGCCAAAAAAGTATCAATAGAGATGAGGATTCTACTTTCTCTGTAGTATGAGTATGGGCTAAAATCTTGCTTCCACGATGCGTTTGAGCTGGTCATTGCGAAAATTGTTGTAGGGTATGTTCTTGCTACAGAAAGCTACTTTAGTATACTCGTTATTTTAGTTTCTAAGCTTTAAGTATCCAGCTTGCTCTTGTTAATCTAATTAGCCGTTGCTATTACAGGGTGGGAGTCTTATTCTTATGCAGTTATATTACTCTTCCGCTTTATGCCCTTATAACTCAGGTACTATCAGAGGCTCTTTTCTACGTTTTATTTCGTGCCATACTACCTTAGGCATTTGCCATCGCTTCGTTGAACAATGGAATTTCACCACATGATACTACTCAAATCTCTAGTCTTTTAGCATGATCTGCTGTTAACTTAGATAAAGCATTAGCCTTTAATTTTAATGTTTGCAGATGGGATCCAATATGAAAAAATCAATCTTTGATGAGCAAACTTCAAAGGCTCTGAAGAAGTGGCATATGGCTGTGAAGAAGAGGAAGGGAGCGAGGGGAGACAGGTCTCCTACGCGAACGCTGGGTAGTGCAAGTCCAAGGTCCACAATGAGCTCACCTGCACACCCGGCAGGCCCTGCTCTTCATCGGTTCAAAACTACCGGTCACTCCTCACGTTTCCAGGGCTACAACAGCGATCAAGAAGCATCCGACCTTGAAAATGATCCAACAACACCGATGAATCGTGCAGAGATTTCAACTACACAGATTTATCATGATGACACAGAAATTCATGTGCATGTTCCTCCAAATGGAGAATCTACTAGGAATGAAGATGACTTCTCATTTGTAAAGCCTGCTCCCCAAAGGTGAAAAAGAAGTAGGTAACCAATTAGCTTGTGCCCTTTTTTCTCCTTTTCCTCCTCCCCCTTTTGCCTAGTCATATCAATGTGCTTATCCTTTTAGGACTATCACATAAGCAGTTTGGCAGTTCCTCGGCACATATAGGTGAATTCTTTGTATATTTTCACATGAAATTGCCAAGCGATGATCTCCAATGCACTACATATTTGCTTGCCTTTATAAGATTTTTTCTTGATGATTACCAAGTTTAATAAAGTTGAAACTTAAAAAAGAACGCCCTTTACCTAAAGCAAAGGTAGGTAGAGTTACTCGTTAGTTATGCTAGGAGTTAGCAAATACCTGTCGGAATAGTCAAGGTGCGCACGAACTGGCACGGGTACCACCGTTCTAAGAAGGAAAAGAAAGATCTCCTATGTCACATGCAAACGGTCTTTCGACTTTCAAACAAGGAGAAAAAGCAAGGAAATGAGTTCAATCAATCATTTTCAACCCACCCTTAATTTTGTTTTTCTCTCTTTATAGTGTTGCTAACATGCCTTGCACAAAGAATGACAAGCATATGATGTTTTAGCAATTAAGAAGCAAATCACATGGTGCACTAAGCAATTTTATGGATGGTATTATCTTTCAGGGATTTCTCCTATTTATGGAAAGTCTTTTTTCAGATGATCTTTGAGTTTGTTTAAGTTGAAAATGGGAATTGAATTCCTCCAATGATTCATAAATGAACAAATTTTTGGTTACCTGCATTTCAGATCAAGCCAGACTTATCTCTCATTTCCTTGGGAAAATAACTGTTCTCTAAGTTTTGGACCACTATAAAATTGTGATCTACCAAAAGGAAGGAATCTGAATTTAGGTGTGAAATCTCCTATAAAAGTAAAAGGGTTGGAAACCATTTTTCTTCTTTTATCTTGTATGACTCTATTCCTTACCTAATACTGCTCTTTTCTGCTTAGCATAGATATTCTATTAAAATCTATATCTGCGGTGAAAAGTTGCAATATTATTTAAACAATATGCACATATCTTCATAAATTAAATAAAAACACTTGCATTGACTATATAGAATTATATATACTCCACCTGTGAGATTACACTGAAATTGTTGTTATTATTATACTTGCATTGATTTTATGTATTTGTATTTTAACAAAAAGAAGTTGAACCACTAATCCACGTTGCTGTGGAGAGGTGCAGTGTCCTTGGAATAGAAATTTTCTAATTTGAGCTATTCGTTGTTAATATGTACAAAATAAGATATCATTAATTTATTGATCGTCATGTCTATCTTATATAGTCCCACTTATATATTTTGGATATTGTCTCGGATAAACAGTATCTATTAAGGTAACATCAAATATTAAATTAATATTTATTTTTAATATAATATCAGAGTTGATCCTGGTTAATAAAGGTACGAGTTGACGTCCCACGTTCGTTTGGTTGGGTGTATATGAATAAAGTCTCACATGGAAAGCAGAAAAAAGAAATTATTTATAAGGAGTTAAATGCTCTTAATATTGTGAAGCTTTTTGGGAAAAAACGTGTGAGCTTAGTCCAATAGGAAATATACACAATATTAAAAATATCTTTGAGATCTTTTAACCCCAATAAGTTTGGGCTTATTTGAGCTTATTTATAAATAAATAAAGGGATTTTTACATTCCTATGTCATATAGTAAACTATATACCCTCAATGTTTAAGGTTTGATATAATTACTTTAGTATACCTAATTACCAATTATATACCATTATGTGTTTTAACCATACATTAATGGTACGTATATCCCTCCTAAATTAATGGTACCGTATATTCCTCGAAATCCCCCCCCCCCACCCCACGTTTCTCTCTCCCAAACCCACACCCTCACCCACGTATCACCCCACACACACGTTTCTTTCCTATTATTTCCTCTGCTAAAACCAGAGAAACATATGTAGCCCCCACCATTAACGTCCAATTTCAAGTTTTTTCTTCTACAACCAGTCAAAATTGAAGTCAATTCTTCAAAGTTCATACACGCATTTACCTTCAGCTTCAAATTTTCTCAATGAAAAAGAACAAACCTTCAAAGCACAGCCATAAAAAGCTAGAGAAGCTGATGTACCTTCTTTCGATTTTGGTGTATTATCACCACATTCACCCAAAAAGCATGGAAAATCTGCACATGCAATTGTAGATAAGAAGCATAGTCTTTCTCCGCGTCAAATTAGGGTTGAAGCTAGAACTAAATAAAAACATGATTTCGATGCTGGAGAATCTTCGAGGCCAATCAAACAAGCGAAAAGGAAAGGAAAAGAGATACTGTTCGATGATGATTTTGTAGGAGATGTGCTTATCAGTAAACCTGGAAAGAAAGCGAAGGTGTCTCCCAGTTCAAAAACTCCCAAAAAGAAGAAGAATTCAAAAAAAAACCCTACTGTTACATCTCCTAAAAATGTTCGAAAACAGTCATTGGTGAAGGTAAGAATTTAGTAATTTGTTCACTAGTTATTTCGTTTGTTTTAGTTGTTAAAAATCTACATAATCTATGTTTTTTCTGCTTTGTAGATTATTTGTCTTCATTTTGAAGATTAATTGTAGCTATATATTGATCGGTTTAAAATTGTAGATATTTTGTAGATTTTTTGTAGTTATTTTGTATACAAATTGTAAATGCATCTATGTTTTTCAAGCACTGAATTAATGTGAGATTATTTATCTTCATTTTGAAAATTAATTGTAGCTTTATTGATCTGTTTAAAATTGTTGATATTTTGTATATTTTTTGTAGTTATTTTGTAGATAAATTGCAAATGTATCTATGTTTTTTAAGCATTGTATTAATGTGAGATTATTTATATTTTGTGCAGAATGAATATTTTTTTTGCATCCCATAATGTTGATTATGGGGTACTTAGGTTCCAGACATTATGTGACCCTAGCATTCCTAGCCAAATTAAAGAGCTTTTGTCTCCAAATGGTTTGAAGCTATTTGAGAAGACATGCTTTGGTTATTTACTGTCATTTCCCAATTTATGCATGCAAAATCAAGATATTCATCTTCTTATGAAGTATGAATTGAATTCATCCGATGCTTCCTATTTTTCAGCTGAGTTAAAAGGTGAGAGGTTAAATTTTGGATTGAGAGAGTTTGCATTAATAACTGGTCTTAGATGTCATACCGAGGTTACAGACTTTGGTTACACTATGAATTATGTCAGTAAGATAATGAGCAGTTACTTTCCAAACAAGGTAAAAGTGGAGAAGACATACCTAAAACAGATTGTAACCAACAAAAGCTGGGTAAATGATGAGGATGCAGTAAAGTTATGTATTCTATATCTCATAGAATTCTCCATTTGTTCTTCAGAGAAAGACCATATTGGGTTGGTAGATCATTTTAGGTTTTATTTGGTAGAATCCGGTCAATACGAGACATACCCATGGGGTATTCAGTCTTACAGACAGTTGATTGAATCAGTTAGGCACAGGCTAAATCCTTTCGTTCATTCTTATCTTATTCGAGGATTCCCACTAGCCATGCAAGTATGGTTGTATGAGTGTTTCTCCTCCGTCAACACTGATATAGCTACAAGGATTTCTAATTCAATTCCTCGCATACTTAACTAGTCAGCTAGCAAGGGTCAGATTTAGTTAGCTGCAATTGAAGACAGAATGATCAAGCCTGAATGGATGAAGGTAAATGGTTTATTTATGATTATACAATTTACCTACAAAATATCTACAATTTGTCTACATATTCTGCCTTAATCAAGCTCTCCGATCCGAAGTTGGATTGAAGAATTCCGCCCCTCATCAACCCTAGGGCATATAAATACATCCTAAAACACCACTTTGAAAAAGGAGACACTACTTTAGGTTTAGATAACACCCTTAGAGGCAAGAACACGCTAGGAGCAAGGAGGAAGATTTAACTACGAGATTTTCCCCTTCCTCTTCCTATTTTTATTGTTGGTTATGAATTTGAGTATTGTGTTTTCATATACTTTTATGAATAGCTAATTTGTTATCTAGGGTTTTGATGGAACCTTTTGTAGGATAAATTCTTGTTATGTTTTTATATAATTGAGCCGTTGGATTTCTCTACTTGTTCAACTACGTGTTGTTGTTGTTGATTGAATGACCATCAATTGACTGTGCCTATTTAGTGTGTACTGCTCGAGAGAAAGTACATATTTAGGTAGTTGTTGAACAATATCTCTACTAACGTATGTGAGAAATCAATATATTGGGTTTAAAGGTAGGTTTAGAAATAACAAAGCCTTGACGTGGTCATAATGAGCGGTTAGATAAAGCCAACTAGCGTAGTTAGAGAGAATATGTCTAGTAAATTATTGTAGTTGCTCGAGAGAGAATTACGGCACCTAAAGTGCTCACGATCGGTGGAGAATACTTAGGCAAAATTAGAGAAGACATAGCTAGAAGAATTCCGACAATTGAGGAAATCATAACTCTAGACCTCCTTAATTTAGTCTCCAACCCTTTGTTTCGTTAGTTGATAATTTTACCGCTTTCTAGTATTAGCTAATTAATTAGTTAGAAATATATATATATATATATATATATATATATATATATATATATATATATATATATATATATATATATATATATATATCACAATCTTTATAATTTAGAAAATTATTCAAACTTGTCTTCTTAGTGATATTAAACAGATATAGCTAAGTCTTAGTTCTCTGTGAGATTCGATTCCGGACTTTTAGACCGGATTATATTTGCAGCGACTGCTTATCCTTTTTAGGACTAGAGTTGGGCGTGATCAAATTTTGGCGCCGTTGTCGGGGAACTAACGGTGTAGTTATAGCTGTATATATTGCTAGGTTTCGAGTTTGAACTTTTATTTTGTTTTTTTTTGTTTTTTTTTTGTATTTTTATTTTTATTTTATTATAACTGATGATTTGAGTAACATGACATCTTGGAATTATGGAAATTTAGGTGTAGATAGTTCTACTATTGATCCTCATACATATTGTGAAGGAAACCACCCGTATAAAAACTATCAAAATATTCCTGAGAGCGAGTTATGTGCACCAACTCAATCTTATTTGTGGAATGTGTGTGATGTGTGTGGTGGTAAAAATGGGCACCTTCACGGTTGTGCTTATATTTCTTATTTTCCCCCAACCCCTTACTATGATGGTTCCACCTTTTCTTGTGAAGTTAATAGGAACAAAGAACCTGAGAATGCAGACCTGAAGGAGATCAAGGATATGTTAAACCGCCTTCTGAAACAAAATAATGAAAAACAATTGCAGATAGAGAGGCAAGAGGCAACTATTCGCAACTTGGAGGCTCAATTGAGTCAAGTGGCTGAGTTGTTAATGCTCAACAAGCCAATATTGGGGATAGTATCCAAGAAGAGCGTGAATTTGAGGTGTTAATTAAGGAGGTCAGAGTAGAACATCAACAACCTAGCCAACTAAAATTTGAGGATGTCGATGTTGAAGAAGTGAGACTAGAGTCAGTTAAGGACTTTGAGGATACAAATTTTGTTGACTCTAGTATCATTGATGTTGAGGATGCTGAAAGTCCTGAAGTTCATGTATTTGAGCGCATTGGTCCTCACTCCAAACATTTTTCCACATTGAGCTTGGATGATGATATGGAAATAGAGTCATCCGAGCCGGTTGAGGATTCAAGGAATGAGGAACAAGGTGCCTACAGTGTGGAATTTTTCTTGCCAGAAAGACAGGACTACATGCCTCATCTAAAAGCCAAGAAGTGTAAAATAGTACAATGTTTGCTTGGACCAATTATATTTGTTCCACCATCCCTTGAGCATAAACGAAAACTTGATGCCAAATTGGGGGTTCAATTCATAAGCTTGAGGTGGAGGCAAAAAAAGTGATTCGCATCGTGCCGCGACGTTAAATCAAGCGCTTGTTGGGAGGCAACCCAGCTTTATTGATTTCTTTTATTTTTTTTATTTTTATTTTTAACTGTATTATTTTTGTAATGTCAATTTTTATTTTCTAGGAGCATGGAAAGCAAAGGTATTGGAAGGATGCAACGGCAAACCAAATGGTTAGAACTTAGTGTGAGGTACCCGCACGAAGGACCAAGCTTGGGAGAAGTCTGAGTACCCCATGAGTTGTTAGTGCTTCGGCCTTTGGCCTACCAAGGAGTTTCTTTTACCCTCTTGTATGTATGGGTGTTCATTGGGGACAATGCACAATTTTAAGTGTGGGGTGAGGAGATTGTCTGGGTGACTTTTCATGCTACTTTAGCTGTGTTTGTTTAATTAAATAGTATTTGTCTGGGTGACTTTTCATGCTACTTTAGCTGTGTTTGTTTAATTAAATAGTATTTTTTTTTTCAAAATATTGGACTTTTCCCGACAATGGATCTATTAGACAATTTTCTTGAGGGATTTAAGTCTAAAGAAAAAAAAAAAGATTTTCTTTGTAGGTAGTGTAATAATTCCCCATTGGTTTTTCTTTGTGCCGCGGTTCTTTTCCAAGGGTTTTATTTGAATCGGGTGTAGTTAGTTTTTTTAGGAATAGGAGTCATTGTGTTGTGTTTTGAATTGAAACAATATCTCTTGACTAGGTTATGCCTTGAGAATAGTGAGTACTTTGGTTGTGACGCTTAGGCTCAATTTTTGACTCTTGTATAAGTACCTTAAATTTTATGATCTTAACTTTGCGTAACTGCTTTGACTAGAGTGTCTTGATGAAACCAATCCCGAGTGAGTTATGTGCCATGTGTGTGTAAGGATTTGTTATATTCTGTGCATTGCATTTGATGCCTAGAACTTGCCCCGTGTGTTTGCAAAGCGAAATAGTAGTTTTATTCAGTCTAGGAAGTGATATAGGCATTTCTTTGTTGAGCCAGATATGTATATTTCCCACCTAATTGTTATATATCGTAGTTAACCCCTTTGAGCCCGTAATCTTGTTTCTTTGGCAACCACATTACAAGCCTTACTCATTTGTTTGAATTAACCATCTATTTCAACCATTGTAACCTCTCATGAGCACTTGAATTGTTTGTGAACTTTGTAAAGGTTAAAGTGTGGGGTGGTTGGTTTGTCTTTTGAGTGGAACTAATTAAATAAGGATAAAGGTGCACTGCTTTGAAAAAGTAAGAGCCACTTAAATTGAAAAAAAAAATAGTTGGATTGTTGTGGAAAAAAAAATTCTTGATAAGTGGTGGCTCTTGATGTAAGTGTGCTTAAAGAAGAATGGGGTAATATACATTGATGTGAAGGTGGAGTTTTGGTTTGACATAAGTATGGGGTTTGAATGTTAAAGTATATGTATTAAAGTGCTTAGGGAGGTGTAGTCACTCTTATATCTAAATGTATCATACCCGTCCCGTAGCCTACATTACAACCAAATAAAGTCCTAATTGATCCTAGATTAAATGAGCTCGATTAGTGGAGTAGTACACTACGGGCAAGCTTATGGTGCAATTTTTGTGGCATATGAATGTTATTCCTGAGAGTGAGTGAATTCTTTCTATCTTGAGTTCCTAAGTGTTCTTAAAAATCTTATTGTGTGGTACTACTCTCTTTTGTTGTGTGAGGGCACTTGATTCATGAAGGAAAGGTAATGTCAGTGACCTCTATGTTAGAGTAAGTAGGTGAGTTGTGAATAATGTGTGGTACTTGTGAGTCAAATCTTGAGGTGAAGATGTTACGCTTTTGTGCTTAGTCTATTTTAAATATTCTTGGTGTGATGAGTTAGGAGAATTGTTTAAAAAGGTCGTGTCTATATAAAGTGTAGTTTGATTGCACGAGGACGAGCATTGGTTTAAGTGTGGGGTGTTGATGATAGGCTATAATTACGTATTTTAGTCGCTTATTACACTCAAATTTACTGCACTTTAGTTGAGTTTGCGTTTTAATCGTTAGTGTTTTGCACTAATTGTGTGTTTTATGCCTTGTAGGAGTGATTCCGAGCTATATAGATGTTAAGGAATGAGTTTGGATGATAAATGATCAAAAGATGACAATTCGACACAAAAAGAAGAAATTAAAGGATTGGGAGCTCGTCTATTCTCGTGTGTGGCACGAAGTCGGACGCGAAAAAGGAGAAAAGTTAAGGCACAAAATAGCGAACCGAAGCAAAGGCACGGAGCGCTTCGCGAAATGGAAGAATCTCAAAAGCTAGATCCGCGTCAAAGTCCGCGTCTAGACGCAAAGGCAGACGCGGATTCCAGCTCTCTCATCCGAAGTTGGATTGAAGAATTCCGCCCCTCATCAACCCTAGGGAATATAAATATATCCTAAAACACCACTTTGAAAAAGGAGACACTACTTTAGGTTTAGATAACACCCTTGGAGGCAAGAACACGCTAGGAGCAAGGAGGAAGATTTAACTATGAGTTTTTCCCCTTCCTCTTCCTATTTTTATTGTTGGTTATGAATTTGAGTATTGTATTTTCATATACTTTATGAATAGCTAATATGTTATCTAGGGTTTTGATGGAACCTTTTGTAGGATAAATTCTTGTTATGTTTTTATATAATTGAGCCGTTGGATTTCTCTACTTGTTCAACAATGTGTTGTTGTTGTTGATTGAATGGCCATCAATTGACTGTGCCTATTTAGTGTGTACTGCTCGAGAGAGAGAGTACATATTTAGGTAGTTGTTGAACAACGTCACTCCTAACGTATGTGAGAAATCAATATATTGGATTAAAGGTAGGTTTAGAAATAACAAAGCCTTGACGTGGTCATAATGAGCGGTTAGATAAAGCCAACTAGCGTAGTTCGAGAGAATATGTCTAGTAAATTGTTGTAGTTGCTCGAGAGAGAATTAAGGCACCTAAAGTGCTCACGATCGGTGGAAAATACTTAGGCAAAATTATAGAAGACATAGCTAGAAGAATTCCGACAATTGGGGAAGTCATAACTCTAGACCTCCTTAATTTAGTCTCCAACCCTTTGTTTCGTTAGTTGATAATTTTACCGCTTTCTAGTATTAGCTAATTAATTAGTTAGAAATATATATATCACAATCTTTATAATTTAGAAAATTATTCAAACTTGTCTTCTTAGTGATATTAAACAGATATAGTTAAATCTTAGTTCTCTGTGGGATTCGATTCCGGACTTTTAGACCGGATTATATTTGCAGTGACCGCTTATCCTTTTTAGGACTAGAGTTGTGCGTGATCAGGTAACATTTGAATTTTATTCATATTAACAAAACTATTTATGTCACCTCTAAAATATATATCCTAACTAGTATAAAACTTTCAGTTTACGGGGAGTTCAACCAAATATACTGACCAACCAAAAGACAAGAACAATCAGCAATTTCAGTTCACTAGTGGAGAACCAGTGCAGGCCAGCACTAGCAAAACAGGTATCTACAAAATAACTTGTGACGACCCAAAGGGTCATCACCTGTTTTCTTTTTCATTCCGTGCTTCCGAGGCCTTGAAAACCTCATTTTTACTTGCCTCAATTTGCGTGCGCGTCCGGGCGCGTAGCCGGAAAGTTTAAATATGAATTTTGTGTAAAAATTGATGAATTTGGATATTAATATGAATAAAGTTGACTTTGGTCAACATTTTGAGTAAACGGACCCGGATCCGGACCCGTAATTTGACGGTCCCGGAGGGTCCGTAGAAAAATATGAGACTCGGGCATATGCCCGGAGTCGAATTCCGAGGTCGAGAGCCCGAGAAATGAATTTTTCTGTGAAATTATTTTTCAGAAATTAATATGGAAGTTTGAAAAGGAAATTGATTAGAACGTGTTGGTATCGGGCCCGTATTTTGGTTTCGGCGCCTGGTACAGGTCTTATATGTGATTTAAAATATTTCTGTGAAGTTTGGTTGAAATCGAACGTCGTTTGACGTGTTTCGGACTATAAGTTCTAAATTTGAAAGTTTATGAAGTTGAAGAAAAACTATTTGATTTTGAGGTTTGATTCATTGTTTTTGATGTTATCTTGGCGATTTGATCGCACAGTTATGTTCGCAGGATGTTGTTGAGTTAGTGTATGTGTTTGGTTAGGAGCCCCGAGGGCTCGGGAGTGTTTCGGAGGTGTTTCGGGATGGTTTTTGACTTAGGGAAAGTGCATGTTTGCTTCAGCTGTTGCAGAACTTACTTTTCTTCTTCGCGTTCGCGATGTAACCCACGTGTTCGCGAAGCTTTAGCTTCATCCCTCTTCGCGTTCGCGTCAGCATCCTCGCGATCGCATAGCGTTAATTGATCCTGGGGGACTTGGCCAAATTTCCTCCTTCGCGTTCGCATGCCATCACTCGCGAACGCGTAGCATCTCAACCCCCTTCATCGCGTTCGCGTATGTGTACACGCGATCGCGTAGACCTAAATCCTGGACCCCCAGCCTTTTCTCTTCGCGTTCGCATCCTTCCCCATCGCGAACGCGATGGTCAGTTAAGTCAACCCTTCGCGAACGCGACTCTCTTTCCGCGAACGCGAAGGGCAATTTTACCCAGTTATATTTTTAAGTTTCAGAATAGTGTAGTCGCAAAATTTTCATAAAAACATCCGAGTTTCTTCTTCTCCAAGGTCCTTAGGCATCCATTGAAGCCTCCTTTCATCAAGACCTCTTGGGTTAGTAAATCCCAACTCGTTTTCTTCATTTTCTATCATTATTTATTGAATTCCAAAGCCTAAATCATGTAATTTAGGGTAGAAATTGGGGGAAATGGGTAGAACTAGGGCTTTTTACTTTTCTTGATATTAGACCTCGTTTTGGGTCGGATTTGAAAATAAATTATATATTCGGGCTCGTGGATGAATGGGGATTTAATTTGGTCGAACTCGTGTGTTGACCTAAGCGGG